>NC_143050.1:35155000-35457500 GCF_057628025.1 Oncorhynchus mykiss | reverse complement strand
GAAAGGAACACACAGCTAATATTCTGATTTGAGAAATCATGCCCAGATGGGGTTTCCGGAACAATTAGATTCTGACCAAGGCACTCATTTCACAGAAAAAGTGTGTCAGGGGGTAGCTCATCTTCTGAACATAGACTGGCAACTACAGTGCCCTTATCATCCTCCATCGAGTGGACAGGTGGAACGCACAAATCAAGTTTTGTTAGAGACTTTCAAATATGCATTAAGAAGGGATAGCGGGATGCATTGCTTACGGTATTTTGTAGTATAGGGAAACACATAACAAAACTACAGGGTTGAGTCCGTTTGAGATCGTCACAGGTCGACCCAAGTCACTACCAGGCACGTTAGATTTGAGAAAAACAAACATTCACTTTGAGTGACACAATGCTTAACTACTGCATACAAATCTCTAATACAGTAGGGGAAGCAGAAAGACAAGTGAAAGAGGCATGGGGAATAACTCCCAAGGGGGACAAGACGTAGTGCCAGGACAGTGGATGATGGTACAAAAAATATGTAACCGAAACATTAGGGCCAAAATGGGAAGGTCCTTATCAAGTTTTGCTCATAACGAGGTCAGCAGTAAAAGTCCAGGGAAAATCACGATGGATACATGTCACTCACCGCAAGGTTGTCCATTTTGATGACAAAGAGGAGCCTGGAGAATAGAAAACTGATTGACTAGCAATCGAGGCCAATCTAGGGTGAAGAAGCATAGTAAGATGATCAGAACTTCTATGCTTCTATGTTGTGCTCCGCAGTCATCATATTAGGGATATCTAGGTGAAATGTCCAACTTTTTCCTAAAAATCGGGACATGCTTACATAGAGAAATCTATGTGAAATATACATTTCTCTTGAAACCAGGACATGTTACTTTCACTCTTTTGTTTCCTTCGATACAGGTTATGGGAATCTACCGTCTGAAGCTGAAGGAATATTCCTTGACCCAAGGACTGTACTTGAAATGATACAAGATCACCGGTGA
The DNA here is from genome assembly GCF_057628025.1 of Oncorhynchus mykiss. Taxonomy (NCBI): domain Eukaryota; kingdom Metazoa; phylum Chordata; class Actinopteri; order Salmoniformes; family Salmonidae; genus Oncorhynchus; species Oncorhynchus mykiss. The sequence goes on along the minus strand of NC_143050.1, from coordinate 35,456,509 downwards.
AGTGTTCATTAGAGAAGTCAACCAGTGGAACGGAAGAAGAATTCCTCACTACCAGCAGACTGCCAGAACATAGTTTTTAATAGTTATCTATGTGGTACTGATACCAGTGTGGTGGTCACATTTAAAGGACTTGGTGAATGATTACCTTACGCTTTTAACGGACCTCAGAGACTATCACAGTGCAGGAGCATTTATACGGAGACTTGATTACACACAGGTGGATTGTATTCATCATCATTAGTCATTTAGGTCAACATTGGATCATTCAGAGATCCTCACTGAACTTCTGGAGAGAGTTTGCTGCACTGAAAGTAAAGGGGCTGAATAATTTTGCACGCCCAATTTTTAAGTTTTTGATTTGTTAAAAAAGTTTGAAATATCCAATAAATGTCGTTCCACTTCATGATTGTGTCCCACTTGTTGTTGATTCTTCACAAAAAAATACAGTTTTATATCTTTATGTTTGAAGCCTGAAATGTGGCAAAAGGTCGCAAAGTTCAAGGGGGCCGAATACTTTCGCAAGGCACTGTATACAGTATACTGTTGGTTATGTAAGTTAGCGTTTCACTGTAAGGTGAAATTCGGCGAATGTGACAAATGCAATTTGATTTGATATAATGAAGTGGCATCACAGGCAGCCCAGATCTTGATTCCATGTTTTGCGGGTTTAGACGGTAGGTACTGCCTGAAGGGGTATGCCCCTATATGGCATAAACTGCTCATCAACAGTAAAGTTGGGTCAAGAGTTGTAAAACTGGCGAACGCGGTCCCCTACTTGTCCCACATTGACCTGTTTGCAGCTAGATTGTCTCTCTGCCGCCTAGTTGGTCTGGTGTCTCGGTTATCGAAGCAGATAATCCTGGAAATAATGAGGAAGTTTTCCAGAGACATTGTTGCACAGAGAAGTTCTCTGCCAGTTTCTGCATCCCACAGGGATTATGTGGATTCCCCATTGGATCTGAAATCAGCAGCAAGGATAAGAACCTTAAAGTATACATGTAAATTATTTTGGTCTATCTCCTTTCATCTCTCTCCAAAAACACGCCTTCCCTCCAAATTAGTGCAGTCCAGAGTATGATTCTGGCTTGTGTCTGGGGTGACACAAGTCATTTAAGACTTTATGTCCTGCACCTGAGTAACCACCATCCTCGTCGGCCGTGGTTGCATCCTCATCACATTGGCAGCCATGCAGGGTGGCTCATTCCTTGGGCAAGAAGTACATTTTTTGACATCCATATTTTTTCCTCCTGCAGGCTGCTGATGAGCTGGTTGCTGAAGGCTGGTCCTGGGGCTGGCGGGCTGGCCCTGGGGCATGGCTGAGGGTCAATCTCATCCCCTTCTTAGAATTCACTGTCAGACTCTGATTTAACAGAGACGCTCCTTCCACACTAGTTTCTGTCTCTGCAAAAATTATTTTTACGGCCCGCTGAGCAGAGATTATTTTTGCCATACATGCAACGCTATTTATTTGTTGTGTCACTCCCCCAGTTTGCACCTGGCTGGGGTAGAGTGTGGGAAAATACTGCATTGTTTTACAATGGTAGGCTTGTACAAACAAGATGAATTGTCAACAGACAGACTGAAAACACAGGTATAAATACATAGGGGATAATGTGGAAGATGGGTGACACATGGAGGGGGGTGGAAACAAGCACAAGGACAGGTAAAACAGATCAGGGCGTAACAATATGTTGAAACAGCAGGCCCAGGGAGGAGGAAGACAGAGTGAAGGCACACAGCAAACCTTTTTGTTTAATTTTTACTTGTTTTCACTTACACACACTTTTACTACCCTCGGGTCCAGTGGATCCAAACACCACATAAGTAATATAAATGTGTAGGGGGGTGCACAGTGTGCACTCAATGAAAATGTGTTATTTTACATATTCTTCACAGAAAATGAGCCAAGGCCAATGAGTCTTGTATCATTTTTATTTGAGTTAACATTGAAAATGGGTTCCACAGACCCGAACACCACACAAAAAAATATATATATATATATTAATTCACCTTTCAGCAGATCAATAACCTAAAACACAAGGGCAAATATACGCTGGAGTTGCTTACCAAGACGATATTGAATGTTCCTGAGTGGCCTTGTTACTGTTTTGACTTAAATCGGCTTTTATGGCAAGATTTGAAAATGGCTGTTGACGACCAATCGGGGGATTAGAAAAATCTGTTGGAAAATGGAAACCATCCTATCTAGCTACCTACCAAAAGTTGTCCGGTGATTGTCCAACTAATTGTTTACATTTTGTAATAAACTTTAAAATTGTGTAGGAAATTAATGCATATTTAGCAATGTCATGTTTTATGGGATACAGTACATTTTCCCACCTCATGATGCCATCTATTTTGTGAAGTGCACCAGTCCCTCCTGCAGCAAAGCACCCCCACAGCATGATGCTGCCACCCCCATGCTTCATGGTTGGGATGGTGTTCTTCAGCTTGCAAGCATCCCCCTTTTTCCTCCAAACATAACGATGGTCATTATGGCCAAACAGTTCTACTTTTGTGTCATCAGACCTATGATGAAAATTACAGGCCTCTCTCGTCTTTTTAAGTGGGAGAACTTGCACAATTGGTGGCTGACTAAATACTTTTTTGCCCCACTGTAGCCTGCAGAGTTCTGTCATACTATCCATGTCTGTGCCCAAACAATTCAAGCTTCTACTTTTAAAAATCCACCTTTCCAGAAACAAGTCTCTCACCGTTGCCGCTTGTTATAGACCCCTTTCAGCCCCCAGCTGTGCCCTGGACACCAAATGTGAATTAATTGCCCTCCCATCTATCTTCAGAGTTCAAACTGTTAGGTGGCCTAAACTGGGATATGCTTAACTGTCCTACAATCGAAGATAGATGCCCTCAATCTCACACAAATGATTCAAGAACCAGGTACAACCCTAAATCCGTAACCATGGGCACCCTCTTAGATATCATCCTGACCAACTTGCCCTCTAAATACATCTCTGATGTCTTCAACCAGGATCTCAGCGATCCCTGCCTCATTGCCTGCGTGCGTGATGGGTCCGCGGTCAAACGAACACCCCTCATCACTGTCAAACGCTCCCTAAAACACTTCAGCGAGCAGGCCTTTCTTATCGACCTGGCCCAGGAATCCTGGAAGGATATTGACCTCATCCTGTCAGTAGAGGATAACTGGTTGCTCTTTAAAAGTGCTTTCCTTGCCATCTTATTAAATAAGCATGCCCCGTTCAAAAATGTTGAACTAAGAACAGATATAGCCCTTGGTTCACCCCAGACTTGACTGCCCTTGACCAGCACAAAAACATCCTGTGGTGTACTGCCTTAGCATCGAATAGCCTCCGTGATATGCAACTTTTCAATATACCCAATCAGTTAGGAAAGCTAAGGCTAGCTTTTAAAAACAGAAATTTGCATCCTGTAGCACTAATTCCAAAAAGTTCTGGGACACTATAAAGTCCATGAAGAATAAGAACACCTCTTCCCAGCTGCCCACTGCACTGAGGCTAGGAAACACTGTCACCACCAATAAATCTACAATAATCAATCATTTCAATAAGCATTTTTCTATGGCTGGTCATGCCTTCCACCTGGCTACCCCCCCCCCCCCCCTGCAAAATCTGGATCCCTAGAAATCAGCCGGGCTAGACAATCTGGACTTTTTTTTTTCTAAAATGATCAACCTCTCTATTGTATTGTCTGAGATCCCCAAAAATTTGAAAGCTGCCACAGTCATCCCCCTCTTCAAAGGGGGAGACACTCTAGACCCAAATTGTTGCCTTTCTAAAATCTTTGATAGCCAAGTTAACAAACAGCTCACCAACCATTTCAAATCCCACCATACCTTCTCCACTATGCAATCTGGTTTCTGAGCTGGTCATGGGTGCACCTCAGCCACGCTCAAGGTCCTAAACAATATCATAACCGCCATCGATAAAAGACAGTACTGTGCAGCCGTCTTCATCGACCTGGCCAAGGCTATCGACTCTGTCAATCACCGCATTCTTATCGGCAGACTCAATAGCCTTGGTTTCTCAAATGACTGCCTCGCCTGGTTCACCAACTACTTCTCAGACAGAGTTCAGTGTGGTAAATCGGAGAGCCTGTTGTCCGGACCTCTGGCAGTCTCTATGGGGGTGCCACACGGTTCAATTCTCGGGCCAACTCTTTTCTCGGTATATATCAATGACGTCGCTTCTTTTTCTTTCTGGCCCTTCTTTGGACACTGTGTTAACAAACCTCCAAATAAGCTTCAAAGCCATACTCCTTCCGTGGCTTCAAACTGCTTTTAAATGCTAATAAAAGTAAATGCATGCTCTTCAACCGATTGCTGCCCGCACCCTCCCGCCCGACTAGTTTCACTACTCTGGACGGTTCTGACTTAGAATATGTGGACAACTACAAATACCTAGGTGTCTGGTTACACTGTAAACTCTCCTTCCAGGCTCACATTAAGCATCTCCAATCCAAAATTAAATCTAGATTCAGCTTCCTATTTCGCAACAAAGCCTCCTTCACTCATGCTGCCAAACATGCCCTCGTAAAACGGACTATCCAACCGATCCAAGACTTCGCTGATATCATTTACAAAATAGCCTCCAACACTCTACTCAGCAAACTGGATGTAGTCTATCACAGTGCCATCCTTTTTGTCACCAAAGCTCCATATACTACCCACCACTGCAACCTGTATTCTCTCGTTGGCTGGCCCTCACTACATATTAGTCGCCAAACCCACTGGCTCCAGGTCATCTATAAGTCTCTGCTAGGTAAAGCCCTGCCTTATCTCAGTTCACTGGTTTCCATAGCAACACCTACCCGTAGCCCACGCTCCAGCAGGATAATTTCACTGGTCATCCCCAAAGCCAACACTTCCTTTGGCCACCTTTCCTTCCAGTTCTCTGCTGCCAATGACTGGAATGAATTGCGAAAATCACTGAAGCTGGAGTCTTATATCTCCCTATCTAACTTTAAGCATCAGCTCTCAGAGCAGATTACCGAACATTGTACCTGTACACAGCCAATCTGTAAATATCACACCCAACTACCTCATCCCCATATTGTTATTTATCCTCTTGCTCTTTTGCACCCCAGTATCTCTACTTGCACATCATCATCTGCACATCTATCACTCCAGTGTTAATGCTAAATTGTAATTATTTCACCTCTATGGCCTATTTATTGCCTTACCGCCCTACTCTTCTACATTTGCACACACTGTACATAGATTTTTCTATTGTGTTATTGACTGAACATTTGTTTATGTGTAACTCTGTGTTGTTGTTTTTATCGCACTGCTTTGCTTTATCTTGGCCAGGTCACAGATATAAATGAGAACTTGTTCTCATCTGGCCTACCTGGTTAAATAAAGGTAAAATAAAGAAAAAAAGAAAAACCCCAGAAAGAAAAAGTAACTGAACTACACATGGCCACATAGCACTCACTTCTGTCAGCATGAAGGGCTTTGAGAGACTAGTCAAGGATCATATCACCTCCACCTTACCTGTCAGCCTAGACCCAATTCAATTGGCTTACCGTCCCAATAGATCCACAGACGACGCAATTGCCATTGCACTGCACACTGCCCTATCCCATCTAGACAAGAAGAATACCTATGAAAGAATGCTGTACATTGACTATAGGTCAACATTCAACACAATAGTATCCTCCAAGCTCATCATTAAGCTCGAGGCTCTGTGTCTGAAATCCGCCCTGTGCACCTGGGTCTTGGACTTCCTGACAGCTGCCCCCAGGTGGTGAAGGTAGGAAACAACATCTCCACTTCGATGATCCTCAACACTGGGGCCCCACAATGGTACGTGCTCAACCCCCTTCGGTACTCCCTGTTCACTGTGTGGCCACACACGCCTCCAACTCAAATCATCAAGTTTGCAGATGACACAACAGTAGGCCTGATTGCCAACAATGATGAGACACCTTACAGGGAGGAGGTGAGGGCCCTGGGTGTGTGGTGTGCCAGGAAAATAACCTCTCACTCAAAGTCAACAAAACAAAGGAGCTGATTGTGGATTTCAGGAAACAGCAGAGGGAGCACCCCCTATCTATATCGACAGGACCGCTGTGGAGAAGGTGGAAATCTTCGTTCATCGGTGCACACATAACTGACAAATTTAAATTGTCCACTCATACAGACAGTGTGGTGAAGAATGAGCAACAGCTCCTCTTCAAACTCAGGAGGCTGAAGATATTTGGTTTGGCACCTAAAACCCTCTCAAACTTTTACAGATGCATAATTGAGAGCATCCTGTTGGGCTGATTCACCACCTGGTACGGCTACTGCACCGCCCGCAACCGCAGGGCTCTCCAGAGAGTGATGCTGTCTGCCCAACACTTCACCGTTGCAAACTACCTGACCTCCAGGACACCTACAGCACCCGATGTCAATGGAAGGCCAAAAAGATCATCAACGACAACAACCACTTGAGCCACTGCCTGTTCACTCCGCTATCATCCAGAAGGCGCAGGTGCATCAAACCTGGGCCCGAGAGATTGAAAAACAGCGTCTATCTCAAGGCCATCAGACTGTTAAATAGTAATCACTAGCACATTAGAGGCTGCTGCCCTCTATACATAGACTTGAAATCACTGGCCACTTTAATAATGTAACACTCGTCACTTTAATAATGTTTACATATTTTGCATTACCCATCTCATATGTCTATACTGTATTCTATTCTATTGTACTGTCTCTTAGTCTATGCCACACTGACATTGCTCGTCCAAATATTTATATATTTTTAATTCCATTCCTTTACTTAGATTTGTGTATTGAGAGTATTGTTGTGCAATTGTTAGATATGACTTGATAGATATTACTGCACTGTTGGAGCTAGAAACACAAACATTTCGCTACACCCATAGTAACATCTGGTAAACACGTGCTTGTGACCAATAACATTTGATTTGATTTGTTGTTCATTCTCTCTTTCTAGAAGCAATCAGTTACAAGGCAAAAAGACAGATTGAGGCCTTCAATCAAACTGAGGACCGAGAAATGTGTATGCACCAGGTCAAGGCATGCGTGCATGGCTTTGAGATGTAAGTGATTTAGGGAAAATGATACGAACTGCCATATTAGGCATAAGCATAACTCCATTTTGTGTTGCTTTTCTTCCATCAAAGACTTATACATCCGAGTCAGGATGCAGAGACAACTAGTAGACAACTATCCCCAGTCTAGATTGTGTACCATAATTTGCGGATTAGTTTGAATCAATTGTGTTGAGGCTTAGCTAGATAAAAATAATGTATACTGTTGCTCCCTAGGAACAGTCGGCCACACATTTAAAGGTAGATTTAGTCGGCCTAAGTCCTACAGTAGTTTATGAGTGTCACGGTCGTCGTATGAGTGAGACCAAGGCGCAGCGTGGTATGCCTACCTTCTCTTTTAATGAATGAAAACACTTAACAAAAACAACAAAAACAACAAAAACAACAAAAACAACAAACGACACGAGAAGCTATACAACTTGCAGACAGGCAACTAAACATAGTCAAGATCCTACAACACAAATGAGGAAAATGTCTACCTAAATATGATCCCCAATCAGAGACAACGATAAATCGCTGTGTCTGATTGGGAACCGTATCAGGCCAACATAGACATACAAAACCCCTAGACATATAAAACCCTAGACATACAAAAACTTGAGTACCCACCCCAGTCACACCCTGACCTAACCAAAATATATAGAAAACCAGAGATATCTATCTTGTTTATATAGCATTTTATTTCCACAGTTCATCTCTGAAATTCACTCAAAAATGCAATAGTTTTGAACTGCATTTTGTTTGGATTTTGTTGTTTATTTACATTTTTCAAATGATCTTTTCAACTTCCATTGACTCATGTAAATTCTACATTTAGCCCCTTTAAACATTGTACGGTCAACATCACCATAGTGTTCACATTTCTTGGGAAATATCCATTCCTTGCTATTTTTTTCATTAACATGCTGATGATTTCAGGTTGTATTGGATTTATTTTGATCTGTTAAGACATTGAATACATGTTGTTCAGTATTTAGTACATTTAGTATCTTCAGTTAAGTTTTCTCTGTGCGAATCAAGTTCATTTAAAGTTATATGTGATTTGGTTTATGTAGATATGACATTTCAATGTTGTTAACACACACAGTAACCAAAAACTTGATATATTTTGCCTGTTTCCAACAAATTTTCAGCAAACAGAAGAAAGTTGTTTGCCAGAAATTCACGAGTCGCCACCAATTTTCCACAACTGTTTGCCACAAAACTAATTTGCATGTGGAATTATGAGTTTGCTGCAAATTTGCATCAAATTGGCCAAAGGTTTGCCACAGCTGTTTGCCACAAAGACTGTTTTTTCAGTATGGGATTATACGTATATACAGTATATTTATATACATTCCAACAAATGTATATGTTTGTTTATGATTTTATAAATTCATATATACATTATATGTATATATATATTCATATTCCTGCCTCTGACATTGCTCATTTTGATATTTCTAAAATTCATATTTATTTTCTAAAATGTTTTCTGGATTATGTGGTATTGTATTATATATATTTTTTGCTAGGTATTACTGCACTGTTGGAGCATGTGTGTGCGTGTGCGTGTGGACCCACATGTCTTTGTGAAAGTATGTGTGTGTTCTATGGCTATTCTCCTAGTTTTAGGCAGCAGTGTTTTTGGCCGAAAGCCTGAGCCACACTTACATCCATTCTCGTCCTGTGCTGACCTTGTTTGTTGAAAGTGACATTTTATTCAGACCCGGACACAAACACACTCTGTTATGAAAGGCTTTTTATTCATGAAATGGAATAGCACTTACTTGCCCACATCAATCTAGTGATTTAACGTTACTCAAGAATCCAATTACGGAACTACGAAGGCCTGAAACAGTGCAACATTCTCCAATTGAACTGCATAAAGGCTCAGTAAAGGACATAGAAGTAAGCAGCCAATAATGGGGTTATTCCAATGGTTCATTGCTTTACTGTTGTTGAAATTAGTGAGTGTAAATATAGTTAGTGTGTGTATATCATTACTGTAGCACGTGTGCAGTATGCTAATATAACATTAGCATTAGCATAGCATGTGTAGGGTATAGCGTGTGTACTAACAGTGTACATTATATTATCTTGTATGTACTCACAGTGTATTCAGGTGTGGGAATCCCTAGATTAGTCTCAACAGAGCCTCATGGAGCCTCATGGAAATGCAGCATGGATAGGAGAGTGATTGCTGTGGTTTAGTGAAAACCCCTTGGACAGTCTTTATTCTGCACAGCTGGAAGTAGGTATTATCTCAGTCTGACCCCAAACAACACACCACACACATGCACACACGCAGAGACATATGCACACACACACACACACACACACACACACACACACACACACACACACACACACACACACACACACACACACACACACAGGCACATGGACACACATGAACACACACGCACACACACAGATGCACACCCTCACTCAGACGCACACAGTCTTGTATTACTAACCTTGTTGAGACACACAATTCAGTCCTGTTCAAAATCCTATTTATTCTAACCCTAAACATGACCTTAACCCAAAAACGAACACTAGCTCTTAACCCTAATTCTAACCCGAACACAAATTCTACTCAACCCTAAACCCCTGAGAAATAGCATTTGACCTTGTGGGACTTCTGGTCCTAACAAGTATACATTTTTTTAAACACACACACACGCACGTGCACACACGCACACACAAATACCCCCTGCCACATATACACACACTGGGTGTCTGCAGGGTATGATATTTTGTTTGTGTGTGTGTGTGTGGCTTTTGGCTAATGAGTTAGCTGGTATTGATCTGTAATAATGCCATGGGAGGGTGACACGTCAAACTATTGCCAGCGCACCCTCAGGAATCACACACACACACACACACACGCGCACGCACGCACACACAAAGCTTATCAAAAGTATACAGTTTGGAGATACAGCCCAATAGTCTTACTGTTCATGGCCTGTTTATCACTTATGACAGATTCTGTATGACACAGTACTGTAACCACATATGTCATTATCAGCTGTCATCTCTCTTTATCGCTCTCTCTCTCTCTCTCTTTCTCATTCTATCACTCACTTTCTCTCCTTCTCTCCCTCTCAATCTCTCCCTCTTTCTTATTTCTCTATTTCTTTCTCTGTTCCCCCTCTCCCCCTCCCTCTCTCTCTGGCCTTATATGACATTAGGGAATCTGTTCACATTTTAATGTAATAATATTATTACGTAACGGAGGTAGACATCTGCTGGGAGGGTATGTAATCATATCATATCTAATCCTATCTCGTCATCTCTGATGACTTTATCTCTCCGGGCAAATCTCAGCAACAGTAAATGATAAACCAATTCCTTTACAGTGCAAAACTTTTGACATGAAACAAACATTTGTTTTCTTCAGTTTCTCAAGATCAAAGGCAAATCGTTCAATGCGAAGGCAAATCACTGCTAACCCTGTTACTCCATGCATAAAGTGGCCCATAAAACACACTTCTGTCAATCTAGTCTCTCTCTAGGTATCTATATGTGAAAAAAGCATTTGGGGATGAAAGGTGCATGATGATTGGCTTCTCAACCATCTTCTTATCCAATTAGAATAAGCCTTGGCTAATGATGATATTTGACCTCTGGGGTTGGGGTCATATAGGGTCGCTCGCTTTGAATGCACAGCGAAAGATAATTGATTAGTCTATCATGCTCCCACCAGGGGCGGCGGGCTGCTTATCTAATGATTATCTAACGGTACAGTGTACACACACACACACACACACACACACACACACACACACACACACACACACACACACACACAGAAAGTGGGATATTACTATACTTGTGAGGACTTTTAGTCCTCACCCTAACCTTAACCCCAAACCCTTACCCTAAATCTAATGCTTAACCTTACTTCTAACCCTAACCCTAATTCTATCCCTAAACCTGAACTTAACCCATATTAGCCTTTTTATAACATTCTGGTCCTCACATGTACAGCACGACAACCAAACACACACACACACACACACACAGTGCCTGACCACAAAGGCATGTATGAACCCCCAGACACACGTACGCTGCTATTCCAGGCTTACAAACACAGAGGCATTATGTGTGAAATGACAGTAATTTGTGGGCACAGAACAGTCTATCCATGGCTGCTCTTAGGGCTTATTTCTCTTACTGCACTTGTCATGCAGACTGACACTCTCTCAAACCACCTCTTTTTCTCTCAGCACTATAATCACACACACACACACACACACACACGCACGCATGTACCAGATAGCGGCACAATTGGATACTGTGGGCGGGAGGTCTCTAGGTAGTAATATGGAGGTATAGTGTGTAGGTACAGCTGTGGGTGTCTGTGTGTGTGCAAGAGTGTGTTTCCACTTGCATGCGTGTGTGTGTGTGTGTGTGTGTGTGTGGTTAGGTTACACAGACGAGTTGTACAGTTAGATAACAGATAATATCCTAGTTGTAATTGGGGACATTGTCAGTGCAGACTTGGAGAAACATATATTTAATTTGAACATTCTTCCAGGGGGGAACTAAGATAATATTAATGATATTTTTGTCTTTTCAAATTTAGAACACTGTTCTGCTCGTGCAGCACTTCGGCACAGCTCTCTTGCTCTCCCTCTCTCTCCCTATCTCTCTCTCTCTCTGTCAATCTCTCTCTCTTTCTCTCCCCATCTCTCTCTACCCCTCTCCCTCTCTCTCTCTCTCTCTATCTCCCTGTCTCTCTCTCTCTCTCTCTCTCTCTCTCTCTGTCTCTCTCTCTGTCAATCTCTCTCTCTTTCTCTCCCCATCTCTCTCTCTACCCCTCTCCCTCTCTCTCTCTCTATATATATCCCTGTCTCTCTCTCTCTCTCTGTCTCTGTCAATCGCTCTCTCTTTCTCTCCCCATCTCTCTCTCTACCCCTCTCTCTCTCTCTCTCTCTCTATCTCCCTGTCTCTCTCTCTCTCTCTGTCTCTCTCTCTGTCTCTCTCCCTATCTCTCTCTCTGTCAATCTCTCTCTTTCTCTCCCCATCTCTCTCTCTACCCCTCTCCCCCTCTCTCTCTCCCTATCTCCCTGTCTCTCTCTCTCTCCCTGTTTCTCTCTCTCCCCCTCTCTCTTGCTCTCTCGTTCTCAATCTCTCTCCCCCCGCACTCTCTCTCCCCCTCTCTCTCTCTGTCTCTCTCTCTCCCTCTTTCTCTCTCTCTCTCTCCCTCTGTTTCTCTCTTTTTGTGATTCTCTCTCTCGCTTACTTTTTCGATCTCCACTTCCCCCATTATCCCTATCTCTCACAAAAGTGAAATAAACAAAACAAATTAACAGTAAACATTACACTCATAGAAGTTCCAAAAGAATGTCACATTATGTCTATATACAGTGTTGTAACGATGTGCAGAAAGTTAAAGTACAAAAGTGAAAATAAATAAACATACATATGGGTTGTATTTACAATGGTGTTTGTTCTTCACTGGTTGCCCTTTTATTGTGGCAGCAGGTCACAAATCTTGCTCCTGTGTATATGGGAGTTTATCAAAACTGTGTTTGTTCTTTAATTCTTTGTGGATCTGTGTAATCTGAGGGAAATATGTGTCTCTAATATGGTCATACATTTGGCAGGAGGTTAGGAATTGTAGCTCAGTTTCCACCTCATTTTGTCTTCTCTTGAGAGCCAGGTCTGCCTACGGCAGCCTTTCTCAATAGCAAGGCTATGCTCACTGAGTCTGTACATAGTCAAAGCTTTCCTTAAGTTTGGGTCAGTCACAGTGTTCAGGTATTCTGCCACAGTGTACTCTCTGCTTAGGGCCACATGGCATTCTAGTTTGCTCTGTGTTTTTGTTAATTCTTTCCAATCTATCACGTATCTATCCTTTTATTTTCTCCCCCTAGCCCCCTCTCTGTATTTCTTGTTCTCTCCTTCTTCCTCTCCCCCTCTCCCCATCTCTGTATCTCGCTCCTCCTCTCCCCATCCCCCTCTGTCTGGCTCTGGGGTGGTTCAGTTGACAGTCAGTTCAGTAGATAGCAGGCTGTTTAAAACACTTAAAGAGCTCCAGTGAAAGCAGAGCCACATTTAGCTGCTGAATGGCTGATAGTTACTGTGTGTGTGTGTGTGTATGTGCATGTGCGTGTGCGTGTGCGTGTGCGTGTGTGTGTGTGTACAGCAGGGGTGAAAGCAAGCCTGTACTTTTTGGTACCGCAAAATAAAAAGCGGGGTCTTCGACATACAGGGTGAACATGAGCCTATCACAATAATTCAAACAAAGATGCCAAAAATACTATTATAGATTTTGCACTATTATTTATCACTGACGCGTGTCACCCGCATGAAAAATGAACAAATGGACTCGAAAACGTGTGGTTCTACGACAACAGCTACATTTTGCAAAGGTTGAGATGAGTGGCCAAGACCGAGAAGCGTGTGGACAGTAGACTCATCATTTGACGTTATAAATGTCTTGAGTCAATAGGCTGTGCTGTGCTGTGCTGGCCGGGGACACCGTACATAGGGCTGGTGCCATATATCCCGGGCCGAGGAGATGCACTGGAGACCAGATGCGCTGAGCCGGCTTCATTACTCCTGGCTCGATGCCCACTCTAGCCTGGCCGATACGAGTAGCTGCGATGTAGCGCACCAGGCTAGCCTGCGCACTGGGGACACCGTGCGCCTCCCGGCATAACACGGTGCCTGCCCGGTCAACCTCTCGCCACGGTAAGCACAGGGAGTTGGCTCAGGTCTCCTACCTGACTTAGCCACACTCCCCGTGTGCCCCTCCCAAGAAATGTTTGGGGTTGTCTCTCGTCCCTGTTGCGCTGCCGTGCTAACTCCTCATATTGCTGCCGCTCAGCCATAGCTGCCTCCAGCTCTTCCCTGGGGCGGCGATATTCCCCAGCCTGTGCCCAGGGTCCCTTACCGTCCAAAATCTCCTCCCATGTCCAGGAGTCCAGAACCCTCTATTCCTGGTTATCACGCTGCTTGGTCCAGGTTGTTGTGGGTAGTTCTGTAACGGTTGTCATTGGTGGAAGAAGGAGAAGACCAAGGTGCAGCATGGTACGTGTTCATAATTATTTTAAGAGAACACTGAAAAATACAAAAACAACAACGTGAACGAACGAAACCGAAACAGTTCTGTCTGGTACAGATGCAAAACAGAAAACAACTACCCACAACTCAAGGGCGAAACCAGGCTGCCTAAGTATGGTTCTCAATCAGAGACAACGATTGACAGCTGCCTCTGATTGGGAACCATACCAGGCCAAACACATAGAAATACAAACATAGAACAAAACATAGAATACCCACCCACATCACACCCTGGCCAAACTAAAAATAGAAACATACAAAGCAATCTACGGTCAGGGCGTGACAGTGCGTAATGTCTTCATGGCGAAAGCAAACATGAATTTCGAAGACTGTGTCCTTCTACTAAAACATATATTTTTCTTTGTTTTGAAGTTACAAGCCTGAAACCTTTAACATAGACTGCTGACACCCTGTGGAAGCCATGGAAGCTATTTTCAATATGACCTTTCTCTTGTATTTCTAAGAGGATGGTCTCTCTCAAAAAATTAATTCTGGTTGGTTTTTCTTTGGATTTTCTCCTACCATATCTATTGTGTTATATTCTCCTACATTATTTTAACATTTCTACAAACTTCATAGTGTTTTCTTTCCAATGATACCAATTATATGCATATCCTGGCTTCTGGGCCTGCGCTACAGGCAGTTTACTTTGGGCACATCATTCAGACAGGAAGTGGAGAAAAAAGGTCCTAGCCCTACCTCATCTCTGTATGCCACACATACAATTATCTGTGAGGTCCCTCAGTCGAGCAGTGAATTTCAAATACAGACTCAACCACAAAAAAACAGGGAGGTTTTCCAATGCCTCTCAAAGAAGGGCACCTTTTGGTAGATTTGTAAAAAATAAAAAAGCACACATTGAATATCCCACGGTGAAGTTATTAATTACACTTTGGATGGTGTATCAATACACCCAGTCTCTACGAAGATACAGGTGGCATTCCTAACTCACTTGCCGGAGAGGAAGGAAACCGCTCAGGGAGTTCACAATGAGGCCAATGGTGACTTTAAAACAGTTACAGAGTTTAATGGCTGTAATAGGATAAAACTGAGGATGGACCGAGAGCATTTCAGTTACTCCACAATAATAACCTAATTGACAAAGTGAAAAGAAGGAAGCCTGTACAGAATAAAAGCATTCCAAAACATGCATCCTGTTTGCAAAAAAGGCACTAAAGTAAAACTGCAAAAAAATGTGGCAAAAAAATTAACTTAATTTCCTAAATAAAAAGCGTTGTGTTTCAGACAAATCAAGCATGGTGGTAGCTGCATCATTTTATGGGTATGCTTGTCAACAGCATGGACTAGAGAGTTTTTCTATGATAAAACAAAATGGAAGAGAGCCAAGAACAGGCTGAATCCTAGAGGAAAACCTGGTTCAGTCTGCTTTCCAGCAGGCACTGGGAGACAAATTCACCCTTCAGCAGGACAATAACCTAAAACACAAGGCCCAATGTGACTTGTCTCAGGAAACTAGGTGTATGTCGCGTGCCACTGCTTCACAGGAGAACCATTTGAATGTAAACCTTTTTTAATCAAAATTATTTTGGGGGCAGAAACGCCTTCTGGCTCATGTGAACTTTCATTTGATTTATTTTTGTTTTATTTAACTAGGCAAGTCAGTTAGCCTTAGACCGCTGCCTTAGACTGCTGCACCACACGTCACTTCATGTAGAGAGATGAGTTCGGATTGGTCTGCCATGTAGCGGGCTTCTGTCTATAGCATGAGCTGGTCAGAATGTGTAGGTAATCCTTTCTATTCCGTTTAAAAAAAATATATATCACGTAGTAGAACTGAAAAAGCTCTCCACTTTCTGGAGGACTGGCGTGCCCATTGGAATGCCCAGTGGAATTAGAGTATGGTAGCTAAGGAGATTCTAGCATTTGATTGCAAATATGCAGAGGGAGTTGAAAAGAGAACATGCAGAAGGCTATTGTATAAAACATCTACAAACTAAGGGCAACCACGGCATCTGTGAAAGAGAGGGAAAGGGGTCCATCCATTTATATGGGTAATATAGTCTAGCTAGCTACATTTTCAGATATAACAGGTTTCAAATGATGTCAGAAAGTCATTTTCATTTAAAGTTAAAGCGTACTGTTAGCTATCTAGCTGACATTGAACCTGGTCGGGTAGCTACTGTCACGACTTCCGCCAAAGTCGGTCCCTCTCCTTGTTCGGGCGGTGTTCGGTGGTTGACGTCACCGGCCTTCTAGCCATCACTGATCCATTTTTCATTTTCCATTGGTTTTGTCTTGTCTTCCTTCACACCTGGTTCCAATCCCATCAATTACATGTTGTGTATTTAACCCTCTGTTTCCCCTCAGGTCCTTGTCGGAGATTGTTTGATTGTATGTGACTGTGCATGTATTATGTTGGTGGGTGACGGGTTTTGTAATTTTGTACATTTTGGTTTTTGGAGTTTTATCAGCATTTATTAAATACTCAATTTTTACCAAGTTCGTTCTCCTGCACCTGACTTCCCTGCCACCAACACGCACCCATTACAGCTACCTGCAGATTCAAGGAGGGTAGTAACATTATGAGTTGGGATTATGGTTCATTTTTTAGCTAGCTAGCTACATGTCTCAATAAAAAACTCCACTATGCAAGTAACCAGTTCAATAGAATGTTCATGATTTCACTGTAACAACTGTCGATAGACATAGCTGGTAAATTCACTCTGGCTATCTACTCCTATTTCAGAGCACTCTCGTCTGGGTGTGCAAGAGCGCAGAATAACTGACGAACTTACAAACGCTCAACATCTGTTGAATATGGCCGGTGTCAGTAAGCGTTGGCAAAAAAACTTAAACAAATTGTTGCCAACAGCACAGTTAGTCACCTCTGGATAACATAAAAACAGCCTACCCAGCTCTGCTAGGGCATGTAAAATGATCAGAGTGAGCTTTCTCTCATTTGTGTCTTGAAGTAGCTAGCATGCTAGCCAACATGAGCCAGTTAGCTTGGATGCTTGACTAATGTTGTTAGATCAGAAAGCTCGGATCAACCCTACTCCTCGGCAAGAGCGTCCAGTGTAAGCTTTGAATTTACTAACAGACAATCTGACAACGCTCTGAGTTTATGAACGCACTCTGAGCGCACTCTGGCATTCCAGGTTGAATTTACAAACACACCCGTAGTATAAAACAGCCTTTAGTCTTGACGTCTTTGGTTGTTTAGTGCATGGCCTCACATGTGAATCCTTATAGAGATGGGTGGCGCTAAGGCTTAAGCCTACTGCTGTGTTCAGGTCTAATTGGACCGATTTACACGTTTTCTGGTTAGAGCCAGTTTGCTCTGTTCTGTGAAGGGAGTAGTACACAGCGTTGTACGAGATCTTCAGAATCTTGGCAATTTCTCGCATGGAATAGCCTTCATTTCTCAGAACAAAAATAGACTGATGAGTTTCAGAAGAAAGTTCTATGTTTCTGGCCATTTTGAGCCTGTAATCGAACCCACAAATGCTGATGCTTCAGATACTCAACTAGTCTAAAGAAGGCCTGTTTTGTTGCTTCTTTAATCAGAACAACAGTTTCTAGCTGTGCCAACATAATTGCAAAAGGGTTTTCATTTATACCTGTGTTCTTTTTTTTGTCTGTTGCCAGTTCTTCTTGTCTTGTCAGGTCTTACCAGAGTGCTTTTCCTGTTTCTCAAGTGTTTGTTTCCTAGTTTCCTAGACCATTCTGCCTGCCCTGACCCCGAGCCTGCCTGCCATCCTGTACCTGCATGACTCTGACCTGATTATGAACCTTTGCCTGTCCTCGACCTCCCCTTTGCCCCGTGTTATAATAAATTATTGAGAACTGTGCTATCTGCCTTGATGAATTTCTAATTGGATGAAAACATGTCTGGTTATGTCAATACCACTTTAAAGGTAAAGGGTATTACATTTTAAAAGTTAAATGGTAAATCTTTACTATTAGGCCCACAGAGATTAATTTAATACAATGTTTAGGCACAAAAAAAATGGAAGGAAGAGGACCAAGGTGCAGCGTCGTGAGCGCACATTTTCTCTTTATATGGAAAATGACGCCTAACAAAACAATAAACACTCCAAAAACAAACCGTGACGCTAAAGGCTCTGTGCCCTAAACAAAGTCAACTTCCCACAAACACAGGTGGGGAAAAAGGGCAGACTTCTCAATCAGAGACAACGATAGACAGCTGTCCCTGATTGAGAACCCTACCCGGCCAAAACATAGAACTACACAACATAGAACATAGAATACCCACCCCAACTCACGCCCTGACCAAACCAAAACAGAGGCATAAAACGATCTCTAAGGTCAGGGCGTGACATGGAGGTACCGTACCAGATGAAACTACATCTACTTTCATCCCTAGTATACAGTCACATTCAAAATGATTGGCATCTTTCAAATAAAATATTGTAAACACCAACATAAACTGTCTTTAAGGTCAAATGCAGCCATATTTTTCTCAATATCAAATTATTTCTGAGTAGCGATTAAGTACAAAAAAAACAAAAAAAAGCCTTTTTGCAAACAGCAATTTCTCAAGCAAAGTGCGTACATGCATGTGTGTGTGGGAGGGGGTGGAGAGGCGTGAGGGAGGGGGGGGGGGGTTATTAACCTGCTGTAGACACATTACCCAAATTGAAATGTTTTATCACAAAAAAGCACCAGACCTCACACCCACCCTTCCCTCCTTTCTCCCTTGCACTTTTCCATTTATTTTTCTCTTCTTTCGTATTTGTTTCTGACGGTGTGACTCTTTCTCCTCCACATCCACTCTTTCTCTGAATCACCAGTGAATTGTAGGTCATTAGTCACTTCCTGATTAAGTTAATTCAGGTCTGGTTCACTTTATAACACTGAATGTGTTTTCGCACACATACACTGATGAGCATACGCACACATACACTGATGAGCATACGCACACACATTCATGCCTAGACTGGGTGAGGACATAAATATGTGATACAGTATTACGTTCAGGGGAATGTCCCCCAATAATACTATCAATATTCAAGCTGGTTTTGTGTGTGAGTGTGTTGTGTGCATGTTCTGTGTGTTTTGTGTGCATGCAACTGTATGAGAGAGAGATCTATGCGAATATCTCCTTGTGTATAATGAGGACCGAGAGATGAGGAATGTAGGACAAATATGTAGACAACTTTGGAAATACCATTTTCTCCTAACATCTGTGTCTCTTAAGAGACATGCAGCCACTGTTTTGGGAAGTAGAATTCAACCTTGGGTGTGTTTCTGTGGACTGTTTATTCGCAAACAAAATATCTAAATTAGAAGCATCCCAATCTACACACCATCTTACAGGCAGTGCCCACCTTCGCCCGGACTCTGAAGGATATCGCTCTCAAACGTAGCCCCAACACTTCACACAGGAGCAACAGATCAATAGATACCCCGCCCAGACCAGCGAGACACTCTCCCACCCCGCCCCCTGGACCTACACATAGAGGACCCACGCGAGAGGACTTACATCAAGACCACAACACCACCAGCCACATACACACCCCCACCCCAACCAATCAACACCCCCCAAGTCAACCATGCCCACACTCCATTTAGGCCCCCTCAGATCAGACTTATGCCCCTCCTGCCCACCCCATGCACCCCACCCCCGCAAAGAGGGCCTCAACATGGAAGTCACACATATTCCCAGGCCGTGAGCGGGCAAACAGGCCCAACCCCCAATCTTACACTAGCCCAAGCCAATGGCATGTACCAGATGCTCAGCAGGCTCTGCTCACACTTACTGGCCTAAGGCCAAACCACACGACTAACAACATTGGACACTTTATGGAACACAAGCCTTCACTATCTCATCCTGGAATATCCCAGGCCTGAGGTCATCTGCCTTTGGCCTAAAGAGCAGGAACCTGGACTTCACCAAAGAAATCGTTAATACAGACATTGTCATCCTGCAAGAAACATGGTATAGAGGAGACGGACCCACTGGTTGCCCTCTAGGTTACAGAGAGCTGGTAGTCCCATCCACCAAACTACCAGGTGTGAAACAGGGAAGGGACTCAGAGGATATGCTAATTTGGTATAGAGCAGACCTAACTCACTCAATTAAATTAATCAAAACAGGAGCATTTTACATTTGGCTAGAAATTCAAAAATAAATTGTCTTAACAGAGAAAAATGTCCTCCTGTGTGCTACCTATATCCCCCCACTAGAATCCCCATACTTTAATGAAGACAGCTTCTCCATCCTGCAGGGGGAAATCAATCATTTCCAGGCCGACGGACATGTACTAGTCTATGGCGACCTAAATGCCAGAACTGGACAAGAACCCGACACCCTCAGCACACAGGGGGACAAACACCTGCCTGCAGATGACAGCATTCCCTCCCCCATATGCCCCCCTAGGCACAACTACGACAACATAACCAACAGAAACCGGTCACAACTCCTGCAGCTCTGTCGCACGCGTGGTATGTACATAGTCAATGGTAGGCTTCGAGGGGACTCCTATGATAGGTACACCCATAGCTCATCTCTTGGCAGTAATACTGTAGACTACTTTATCACTGACCTCAACCCAGAGTCTCTCAGAGCATTCACAGTCAGCCCACTGACACCCCTGTTTGACCACAGCTACTTGAACAGAGCAATACTCAATCATGAGGCATCAAAGCCAAAGGAACTGAGTAACATTAACAAATGCTGTAGATGGAAGGAATGCCGTTTGGAAACCTACCAAAAAACAATTAGGCAACAACAAATTCAATCGCTTTTAGACAATTTCCTGGGTAAAATGTTCCACTCTAATAGTGAAGGCGTAAACTTAGCAGTATAAAATCTTAACAGTGTATTTGACCTCTCAGCTTCCCTATCAAATCTAAAAATCTCAGATAGAAAATAGAAAAATTAAACAACAATGACAAATAGTTTGATGAAGAATGCAAAAATCTAAGAAATAAATTGAGAAACCTGTCCAACTGTCACGCCCTGATCTTAGAGAGCCGTTTTATTTCTCTATTTGGTTAGGTCAGGGTGTGATTTGGGGTGGGCATTCTATGTTGTCTATTTCTTTGTTTTTGGCCGAGTATGCTTCCCAATCAGAGGCAGCTGTCTATCGTTGTCGGTGATTGGGGATCATCCTTAGGCAGCCCTTTTTCCCACTTTCTGTTGTGGGATCTTGTTTTCGTGTTGTTTATCTTTCTTGTTTTTTTGGGTTGTTCATATAATAAATTCAAAATGTACGCCTACCACGCTGTACCTTGGTCTCATTCCGACGACAGCCGTAACACCAACCAAAAACGTAGAGACCCGAAAAATCTGAGTCTACGCCTTCACTATGGTGAATCACTAAAACAATACAGAAATACAACTACGGAAAAAGAAGGAACAGCACGTCAGAAATCAGTTCAATGTAATTGAAGAATCCATAGACTCTGAATCCAAAATCCTCTGCATTATCATTAACAGCAGACTCGTACATTTCCTCATTGAAAACAATGTATTGAGCAAATGTCAACTTGGCTTTTTACCAAATTACCGTACAACAGACCATGTATTCACCCTGCACACCCTAATTGACAAACAAACAAACCAAAACAAAGGACAAGTCTTCTCATGCTTTGTTGATTTCAAAAAAGCCTTTGACTCAATTTGGCATGAGGGTCTGCTATACAAATTGATGGAAAGTGGTGTTGGGGGTAAAACATATGGCATTATAAAATCCATGTACACAAACAACAAGTGTACGGTTAAAATAGGCAAAAAACACACACATTTATTCCCAAAGGGCCGTGGGGTGATACAAGGATGCAGCTTAAGCCCCACCCTCTTCAACATATATGTCAACGAATTGGTGCGGGCACTAGAAAACTCTTCAGCACCCGGCCTCACCCTTCTAGAATCAATGTCAAATGTCTACTGTTTGCTGATGATCTGGTGCTTCTGTCACCAACCAAGGAGGGCCTACAGCAGCACCTAGATATTCTGCACAGATTCTGTCAGACCTGGGCTCCGACAGTAAATCTCAGTAAGACCAAAATAATGGTGTTCCAAAAAAGGTCCAGTCACCAGTACCACAAATACAAATTCCATCTAGACACCGTTTCCCTAGAGCAGACAAAAAACTATACATACCTTGGCATAAACGTCAGCGCCACAGGTAACTTCCACAAAGCTGTGAACGATCTGAGAGACACGGCAAGAAGGGCATTCTATGCCATCAAAAGGAACATAAAATTCAACATACCAACTAGGATCTGGTGAAAAATACTTGAATCAGTTATAGAACCCATTGCCCTTTATGGTTGTGAGGGTCTGGGGTCCGCTCACCAACCAACAATTCACAAAATGGGACAAACACCAAATTGAGACTCTGCATGCAGAATTCTGCAAATATATCCTCCGTGTACAACGTTGAGGACCAAATAATGCATGCAGAGCAGAATTAGGCCGATTTCCGCTAATTATCCAAATCCAGAAAGAGCCGTTAAGTTCTACAACCACCTAAAAGGAAGTGATTCCCAAACCTTCCATAACAAAGCCATCACCTACAGGGATATGAACCTGGAGGAGAGTCCCCTAAGCAAGCTGGTCCTGAGGCTCTGTTCACAAACACAAACACACCCCACAGAGCACAAGGACAGCAACACAATTATACCAAATGAAATCATGAGAAAACAAAAAGATAATTACTTGACACATTGGAAAGAATTAACATAAAAATCTGAGCAAACTAGAATGCTATTTGGCCCTTAACAGAGAGTACACTGTGGCAGAATACTTGACCACTGTGACTGACCCAAACTTAAGGAAAGCTTTGACTATGTACAGACTCAGTGAGCATAGCCTTGCTATTGAGAAAGGCTGCCGTAGGCAAACTTGGCTCTCAAGAGAAGACAGGCTATGTGCACACTGCCCAAAAAATGAGGTGGAAACTGAGCTGCACTTCCTAACCTGCCCAATGTATGACCATATTAGAGACACATATTTCCCTCAGATTACACAGATCCACAAAGAATTCGAAAACAAAGCAGACTTTGATGAACTCCCATATCTACTGGGTGAAATACCACAGTGTGCCATCACCGCAGCAAGATTTGTGACCTGTTGCCACAAGAAAAGGTCAACCAGTGAAGAACAAACACCATTGTAAATACAACCCACATTTATGCTTATTTATTTTCCCTTTTTTACAGTAACCATTTGTACATTGTTACAACACTGTATATATAAATAATATGGCATTTGTAATGTCTTTATTCTTTTGAAACTTCTGTATGTGTAATGTTTACTGTGAATTTTTATTGTTTTTCACTTTTGTATATTATCTACCTCACTTGCTTTGGCAATGTTAACATATGTTTCCCATGCCAATAAAGCCCCTTGAATTGAGAGAGAGAGAGAGAGAGAGAGAGAGAGAGAGAGAGAGAGAGAGAGAGAGATTGACAGAGAGAGAGAGTAGTATAAGTATTTACTATATATCAAAGTATGTGGACACCCCTTCAAATTAGTGGATTCGGCTATTTCAGCCACACTTGTTGCTGACAGGTGTATAAAACCAAGTATACAGCCATACAATCTCAGTAGACAAACATTGGCAGTAGAATGGCCTTACTGAGGAGCTCAGTGACATTCAAAATGGCACCGTCAAAGGATGCCACCTTTCCAACAATTTAGTTCATCAAATGTCTGCCCTGCTAGAGCTGCCCCAGTCAACTGTACAGTAAGTGCTGTTATTGTGAAGTGGGAAATTCTAGGAGCAACAACAGCTCAGACGCGAAGTGGTAGGCCACACAAACTCACAGAACAGGACTGCCAAGTGCTGAAGCGTGTAGCGCTAAAGAGTTCCAAACTGCCTCTGGAATCAATATCAGCACAATAATTGTTCGTTGGGAGCTTCATGAAATGGGTTTCCATGTCCGCACACAAGCCTAAGATCACCATACACAATGCCAAGTGTTGACTGGAGTGGTGTAAAGCTCAGCGCCATTGGACACTGGAGTAGTGGAAATGTGTTCTCTGTGATGAATCATGCTTCACCATCTGGCAGTCTGACGGATGAATCTGGGTTTGACAGATACCAAGAAAACGCTACCTGCCCAAATGCGTAGTGCCAACTGTAAAGTTTGGTGGAAGAGTAATAATGGTCTGGGGCTGTCTTTTATGGTTCGGGCTTGGCCCCTTAGTTCCAGTGAAGGGAACTCTTAACACTACAGCATCCAATGACATTCTAGACGATTCTGGGGAAGGCCCTTTCCTGCTTCAGAATGACAATGCCCCCGTGCACGAAGCAAGGTCCATAGAGAAATGGTTTGTCGAGATCGGTGTGGAAAAACTTGACTAGCTTGCACAGAGGCCTGACTTCAAACCCATCAAACACCTTTGGGATGTATTGACGCTGACAATGGGCCAGGCCTAATCGCCCAACATTAGTGTCTCACCTCACTAATGCACTTGTGGCTGAATGGAAGCCAGTCCCCTCATCAATGTTCCAACATCTAGTGGAAAGCCTTCCCAGAAGAGTGGAAGCTGTTATAGCAGCAAAGGGGGGCCAACTCCATATTAATGCACATGATTTTGCAATGAGATGTTCGATGAGCAAGTGTCCACATACTTTTGGTCATGTAGTGTACATAAAATACATAATATACACTGAACAATACTATAAAACGCAACATGCAACAGTTTCAAAGATTTTACTGAGTTACAGTTCATGTAAGGACATCTAATTCGCATTAAGTTGATCAGGTTGTTGATTGTGGACTGTGGAATGTTGTCTCACTCCTCTTCAATGGCTGTGCGAAATTGCTTGATATTGGCGGGAACTGGAACACGCTGTTGTACACTTCTATCCAGAGCATCCCAAACATGCTCAATGGGTGCCATGTCTGGTGAGTAATTTTCTGTAGCTTATGCCTGCCCATACCATAACCCCACTGCCACCATGGGGCATTCTGTTCAAAACGTTGCCATCAACAAACCGTTCACCCATGCAACGCCATACATGCTGCATGCCATCTGCCCTGTACAGTTGAAACGGGGATTTATCCAAATCAAATCAAATGTATTTATATAGCCCTTTGTACATCAGCTGATATCTCAAAGCGCTGTACAGAAACCCAGCCTAAAACCCCAAACAGCAAGCAATGCAGGTGTAGAAGCACAGTGGCCTAGGAAGAAACCTAGAGAGGAACCAGCCTATGAGGGGTGGCCAGTCCTCTTCTGGCTGTGCCGGGTGGAGATTATAACAGAACATGGCCAAGATGTTCAAATGTTCATAAATGACCAGCATGGTCAAATAATAATAATCACAGGCAGAACAGTTGAAACTGTAGCAGCAACACGGCCAGCTGGACTGGGGACAGCAAGGAGTCATCATGCCAGGTAGTCCTGAGGCATGGTCCTAGGGCTCAGGTCCTCCGAGGGAAAGAAAGAGAGAGAGAAAGAGAGAATTAGAGAGAGCATACTTAAATTCACACAGGACACCGGATAAGACAGGAGAAGTACTCCAGATATAACAAACGGACCCTAGCCCCCGACACATAAACTACTGCAGCATAAATAATGGAGGCTGAGACAGGAGGGGTCAGGAGACACTGTGGCCCCATCCGATGATACCCCCGGACAGGGCCAAACAGGAAGGATATAACCCCAACCACTTTGCCAAAGCACAGCCCCCACACCACTGGAGGGATATCTTCAAGCACCAACTTACCATACTGAGACAAGGCCGAGTATAGCCCACAAAGATCTCCGCCAACTCAACCCACCCAAGTGACGCACCCCTCCTAGGGACGGCATGAAAGATCCATAAAGAGCACACTTCTCCAGCGTGCCAGTGGCCATTGACCATTAGCATTTGACACTTAACTGCAGACAGGTTAAGACCCTGGTGAGGATGACGAGCATGCAGATGAGCTTCCCTGAGACAGTTTGTGACAGTTTGCGCAGCCATTCATCAGCTGTCTGGGTGGCTCGTCTAAGATGATCCCGCAGGTAAAGAAGAAGGATGTGGAGGTCCTAGCTGGCGTGATTACACGTGGTCTACAGTTGTGAGGCCGGTTGGACATACTGCCAAATTCTCGAAAACAACATTATGCTAGATAAATGTACATTCAGTTCTCTGTCAACAGCTCTGGTGGACATTCCTGCAGTCAGAGTGCCAATTGCATTCTCTCTCAAAAGTTTAGACATCTGTGGCATTGTGTTGTGTGACAAAACTGCACATTTTAGAGTGGCCCATATTATCCCCATCACAATGTGCACCTGTCTAATGATTATGCTGTTTCATCAGCTTCTTGATATGCCACACCTGTTAGGTGGATGGGTTATCTTGGTAAAGGAGAAATGCTCAACCGAATTTATGAGAAATAAGCTTTTTGTGCATATGGAACATTTCGGGGATCTTTTATTTCAGCTCATGAAACATGGGACCAACACTATACATTTTATATTTTATACGTTTATATTTTTTCCAAAAGACATAATATAATATACTGTACACAATATACAGTGCCTTGCGAAAGTATTCGGCCCCCTTGAACTTTGCGACCTTTTGCCACATTTCAGGCTTCAAACATAAAGATGTAAAACTGTATTTTTTTGTAAAGAATCAACAACAAGTGGGACACAATCATGAAGTGGAACAACAATTATTTCAAACTTTTTTAACAAATCAAAAACTGAAAAATTGGGCGTGCAAAATTATTCAGCCCCTTTACTTTCAGTGCAGCAAACTCTCTCCAGAAGTTCAGTGAGTATCTCTGAATGATCCAATGTTAACCTAAATGACTAATGATGATAAATACAATCCACCTGTGTGTAATTAAGTCTCCGTATAAATGCACCTGCACTGTGATAGTCTCAGAGGTCCGTTAAAAGCGCAGAGAGCATCATGAAGAACAAGGAACACACCAGGCAGGTCCGAGATACTGTTGTGAAGAAGTTTAAAGCCGGATTTGGATACAAAAAGATTTCCCAAGCTTTAAACATCCCAAGGAGCACTGTGCAAGCGATAATATTGAAATGGAAGGAGTATCAGACCACTGCAAATCTACCAAGACCTGGCCGTCCCTCTAAACTTTCAGCTCATACAAGGAGAAGACTGATCAGAGATGCAGCCAAGAGGCCCATGATCACTCTGGATGAACTGCAGAGATCTACAGCTGAGGTGGGAGACTTTGTCCATAGGACAACAATCAGTCGTATATTGCACAAATCTGGCCTTTATGGAAGAGTGACAAGAAGAAAGCCATTTCTTAAAGATATCCATAAAAAGTGTCGTTTAAAGTTTGCCACAAGCCACCTGGGAGACACACCAAACATGTGGAAGAAGGTGCTCTGGTCAGATTAAACCAAAATTGAACTTTTTGGCAACAATGCAAAACGTTACGTTTGGCGTAAAAGCAACACAGCTGAACACACCATCCCCACTGTCAAACATGGTGGTGGCAGCATCATGGTTTGGGCCTGCTTTTCTTCAGCAGGGACAGGGGAGATGGTTAAAATTGATGGGAAGATGGATGGAGCCAAATACAGGACCATTCTGGAAGAAAACCTGATGGAGTCTGCAAAAGAACTGAGACTGGGACGGAGATTTGTCTTCCAACAAGACAATGATCCAAAACATAAAGCAAAATCTACAATGGAATGGTTAAAAAATAAACATATCCAGGTGTTAGAATGGCCAAGTCAAAGTCCAGACCTGAATCCAATCGAGAATCTGTGGAAAGAACTGAAAACTGCTGTTCACAAATGCTCTCCATCCAACCTCACTGAGCTCGAGCTGTTTTGCAAGGAGGAATGGGAAAAAATGTCAGTCTCTCGATGTGCAAAACTGATAGAGACATACCCCAAGCGACTTACAGCTGTCGCAGCAAAAGGTGCAAAAGGTGGCGCTACAAAGTATTAACTTAACCTGTTAGATCTCTAGGGGCGCTATTTCATTTTTGGATAAAAAACGTTCCCGTTTTAAGCGCGATATTTTGTCACGAAAAGATGCTCGACCATGCATTCTTGACAGTTTTGGAAAGAAAACACTCTGAAGTTTCAGAATCTGCAAAGATTTTGTCTGTAAGTGCCCCAGAACTCATTCTACAGGCGAAAACAAGATGATGCATCAACCAGGAAATTCCAGAATTTCTGAAGCTCTGTTTTCCATTGTCTCCTTATATGGCTGTGATTGCGCAAGGAATGAGCCTACACTTTCTGTCGTTCGCCTAAGGTCTTAGCAGCATTGTGACGTATTTGTAGGCATATCATTGGAAGATTGACCATAAGAGACTACATTTTCCAAGTGTCCGCCTGGTGTCCTGCGTGGAATTCGGTGCTCAATTGCCAGCTGCTTGTACTTTTCCATTTGATATAGGGGAGAAACCATGTGTCCAAGAACGATATATCAATGAAGAGATATGTGAAAAACACCTTGATGATTGATTCTAAACAACGTTTGCCATGTTTTCAGTCGATATTATGGAGTTAATTTGGAAAAAAGTTCGCGTTTTGAGGACTGAATTTTCGGGTTTTTTTGGTAGCCAAATGTGATGTATAAAACGGAGCTATTTCTAATACACAAAGAATCTTTTTGGAAAAACTGAGCATCTGCTATCTAACTGAGAGTCTCCTCATTGAAAACATCAGAAGTTCTTCAAAGGTAAATTATTTTATTTGAAGGCTTATGTTTTTGTTGAAATGTTGCGTGCTGGATGCTAACGCTAAATGCTAACGCTAAATGCTAACGCTAAATGCTAACGCTAGCTAGCTACTTTTACACAAATGATTGTTTTCCTATGGTTGAGAAGCATATTTTGAAAATCTGAGATGACAATGTTGTTTACAAAAGGCTAAGCTTGAGAGATGGCATATTTATTTCATTTCATTTGCGATTTTCATGAATAGTTAACGTTGTGTTATGCTAATGAGCTTGCTGATAGATTTACACAATCCTGGATACAGGGGTTTTTTCATAGCTAAACGTGACGCAGAAAACGGAGCGATTTGTCCTAAACAAATAATCTTTCAGGAAAAAATGAACATTTGCTATCTGAGAGTCTCCTCATTGAAAACATCTGAAGTTCTTCAAAGGTAAATGATTTTATTTGAATGCTTTTCTGTTTTTTTGTGTAAATGTTGCCAGCTGAATGCTAATGCTAAATGCTACGTTAGCCATCAATACTGTTACACAAATGCTTGTTTTGCAATGGTTGAGAAGCATATTTTGAAAATCTGAGATGACAGTGTTGTTAACAAAAGGCTAAGCTTGAGAGCTAGCATATTTATTTCATTTCATTTGCGATTTTCATGAATAGTTAACGTTGCGTTATGGTAATGAGCTTGAGTCTGTATTCACGATCCCGGATCCGGGATGGGGAGATCAGAAAGGTTAAGGGGGCTGAATAATTTTGCATGCCCAATTTTTCAGTTTTTGATTTGTTAAAAAAGTTTGAAATATCCAATAAATGTCGTTCCACTTCATGATTGTGTCCCACTTGTTGTTGATTCTTCACAAAAAAATACACTTTTATATCTTTATGTTTGAAACCTGAAATGTGGCAAAAGGTCGCAAAGTTCAAGGGGGCCGAATACTTTCGCAAGGCACTGTACATCCATGTGTAATAACTTTTCTGGACCAACTGTCATTTACTTATGTCCCTCTTTGCCACACATGACCACACATGGATAGACCTCTTCCCATTTTAGCAACCATTGAGTCTATATGTTTTGACCATGACAGCTTGCTATCTAGGATTACACCCAGCAGCTTATTTCTCCTCAACTTGCTCAATTGCCACATTATTGAATAATAGATCTAAATGATGTTCAGTGTTGAGCGAGTGATTTGTCCCAAAAACAATGCATTTAGTTTATGAGATGTTTAGCACCAGCCTATTGCTAGTCACCCATTCTAAGACTGACTGGAGCTCTATGTGAAGGGTGTCAGTTACTTATTTTACTGTCGTAGCCGACGTGTATACTGTTGATTTGTCAGTGTACGTAGACACACAGGCTTTATTCAAAGTCAGTGGAAGGTCGTTAGTAAAAACAGAAAACTATAATGGCCCAAGCCAGCTGCCCTGCGGTACACCACCGAATTTGCATTAGATAGAGGGTTTTCTGAAGTGGAACCATGTGTTCTTTTAGATAGATAAATCTCAATCCATGATAAGGCAGAAGGTGGAAATCCATAACACCTATGTATTTTCAGTAATAGGTTATGATCAATGATATCAAAAGCTGCACTGAAGTTTAACAAAACAGCTCCTACCATCAAGTTCTTTCAGCCAATCATCTGTACTTTGTGTCAGTGCTAAGCATGTTGAGTGCCCTTCCCTACAAACATGCTGAAAGTCATTTGTTTTATTTGTTTTCTGTAAAATAACTTTGCATTTGGTCAAACATCATTTTTTCAAAAGGTTTGCTAAGCACTGGTAGCAGGCTGATTGGTCATCTGTTTGAACCATTAAAGGCTGATCTGCTATTCTTGTGCAGTGGAATGACCTTTCCCTCCTTACAGGCCTAAGGGCACAAGCTGTCTTCTAGGCTTAAATTGAAGATGTGGCAAACAGGAGTCGCAATGTTCCACTACCAACCTCATCAATTTACCATCCAAGTTGTCAGTACCAGGTGGCTTGCCTTATTTATAGATAGCAACAACATTTTAATCATTTCCACACCCACTTTGTGGAACTCAAAACTACAGTGCTTGCCTTTCATTATCTGGTACGTTATGCATGAATATGAAGTTTGCTAATCTTGTCAACAAAAAAGTGGTTGGCAATATCAAAGGGTTATGTTATGAACAAGCCATCTACCTCAGTGAAGGAGGGAGCCAAGTTCACTTTTTTCCTAGAATCTCATTTAAAGTTCTCCAGAGCTTTTTACTATCATTCTTTATATCATTTATCTTTGTTCCATAGCATAGTTTCTTCTTCCTTTTGTTTGGTTTAGTTACGTGATTTCTCAAAAGAGAGAGAGCAAGAGAGCGAGAGACTGGTAGAATGTGTTTTGGTGTGCCTGCATGTGCGTGTTGCGAGGTTGTGATGGTTGCACAATAACAGGCCATCATTCTGTCCTCGTATTGATCCTATATCACTTCCCTGGGCCACACACAAGCATGCACACACAGAGTCCTGCTCCATTTCAGGAATAGATTGCTGCCCCCAGCTATAGGTTGTCAGACACTCTGATTGAAACAGCTATATACCAACACTCTAACCGCAAGGCTATCTGCTGCCTACTATGACAGCTGTTGACAGCCCAGAATCTGATCTGTTCATTGCTGCTTCTCAGATTGTTTTCATCTGCTTCTCAGATTTTCACTGAGGGCAAATACAGGCTAGCAGTCTGTAGCTGTGACTACATTCCCACTAGCTACAGGCTACCAGTCTGACTGCAGCTACTGCATGACTACATGCCCAGTCTGACTGTAGCTATGACTACATGCCCACTAGCTACACTACACACTAGAGTTTATGTCAACTAGCTAAATGGCCACAAAACCTGATCACTTTACATTGTACTCATTTCAGCTGGCACTCTCATTCAGAGAGTCTTATATACGTACAGGGTCACTGATTCTTTGGCACTAAATTTAAAAAAAAATCTGCATGGTGAGGTTAATAGAATTATGTGTCAGAGAAACAAGGGCTCATGCCACCATTCACCATGCACTGCTGTAGATACTCCACATGTGGGGCAGCAGGTAGCGGCAGGCAGGTAGCCTAGTGGTTAGAGCGTTGGGCCAGTAACTGGAAGGTTGCTAGGTCAAATCCCTGAGCTGACAAGGTAAAAATCTGTTCTTCTGCCCCTGAATAAGGCAGTTAACCCGCTGTCATTGTAAATAAGAATTTGGTCTTTAACTGACTAGCCTAGTTAAATAAAATAAAACATTTGATTATGCCTACCCAAGTGTGTTAGCTAGGCTACTCACCATGTAGGCAGCAGATTTGAGTCACCACTAAAATAGATGTTCTATGTTATTGAGTAGGCCTATATCTTTGTTCATTCTAATTAACCAAATCAATAATCCAACAATAAAAATCATTATTTTGTAAGAAATATAAGATATTTTATAAAGTTGACTACAGTAGAAGCTCATCTTTTGTTTGTTTTCACTTGGTAATGATTAATAAGTAAGTCCATGGTAATTGCTCATATGTAACTGTATATGTAAATAACGTATCATGTTACAAGTACCCCTCAAGATAGACTTAATTTTTCTTTGCAAAATCCTGTGTAACACCTAGCACTTACACAACACATAGCATTTACTTATGCAGATAGTACATGTACTCTATGGTGCACAAGTGGGTTTATCCTTCCACTTGGATTGCAAGGAGGTTCAGATTGTCATAATGGGCAACATACACATTACTTATAAATCAAAATTATATATATAAACACCGGGGATGACACCCGTACTGTAGACCCCAGTTAGTGAGGTTGATCTATATCTGATTTGTTTTTGTAAACTCAACCAAGTTAGCCCAGATGATACACTGTTGGGCGGGCAACTGCACATTCACGGGTAAGTAATTAGAGGCTATTTAGCCTTCAACCTTTCTAATCTTGGACACCAGGCGTATCTGTTCACGAGAGATTGCAATATTCTGACAGCTGCTACTGAATTGGCTGCAGCTGAGAAGAAACTAAACACTAAATTGGTGAATTTAGTGGAAACTTACTCATTTGTAACAACCACGGTAGCAAGTATATATTGTTACACCTCTGTAATTACAAACTGCATTTACCATCAGTTACATGTTCTTAATAAATCTCTACAGTCGATTGGTGCGTTGTCCCCATAAAAAATTTAAAAAAAATTGCATTGGATGTGTCTCAGTCCACCACATGTGTTTAACTTCAGCATCTGTGGTCAAAGGTGGCAGAGCTAGAGTGGTGTTTGTCAGACCAAAAGACGTCCTAGAAATCGGACATTTAAAAAAAAATGATGTATTGTCTGAACGGTTTGATCTACAAAACTAAAAAAATGTCTGTATCGTCTGAACGGTTTGATCTACAAAACTATTATGACGACTTGCTCTACGATCCCCACAAGTGTCAGGGGACTCGTCCGAAGTTGGTACGAACGATGTGCAAACTTCTGGTAGTAGCGTCCGAACCGTTTGAGCTACAAACTAATGTGACCACATTGTAGAAGATGGTGATTCTGACAAACACGATGTTGTTCTCCACTTTGCTCTACGACTCCCACAAGTGTCAGGACTTGTCTAAAGGTAACCTGTACCGGTTTAATGGAAGTATACAGGTCGTTTTGTGCCTACCAAAACAGGGTTTAAATATGTGTAAAATCTACACAGTTCCAGTCAAAAGTTTGGACAGACCTACACATTCCAGGGTTTTTCTTAATTTTTACTATTTTCTACATTGTAGAATAATAGTGAAGACATCACAACCATGAAATAACACATATGGAATCATGTAGTAACCAAAAAAAAGAGTTAAACAAATCTGATATTTAACATTTAGATTCTTCAAAGTAGGCACCCTTTGCCTTGATGACAGCTTTGCACACTCTTGGAATTCTCTCAACCAGCTTCACCTGGAATGCTTTTCCAACAGTCTTGAAGGAGTTCCCACATATGCTGAGCACTTGTTGGCTTCACTCTGCGGTCCAACTCATCCCAAATCATCTCAATTGAGTTGATGTCAGGTGATTGTGGATCCAGGCAGCACTCCATCACTCTCCTTCTTGGTCAAATAGCCCTTAGCCTGGAGGTGTGTTGGGTCATTGTCCTGTTGAAAAACAAATGATAGTCCCACTAAGCGCAAAGCAGATGGGATGGCGCATCGCTGCAGAATGCTGTGGTAGCCATGCTGGATAAGTGTGCCTTGAATTCTAAATAAACCACAGACAGTGTCTCCAGCAAAGCACCCCCACACCATCACA
This sequence comes from Oncorhynchus mykiss, assembly GCF_057628025.1. Lineage (NCBI taxonomy): Eukaryota > Metazoa > Chordata > Actinopteri > Salmoniformes > Salmonidae > Oncorhynchus > Oncorhynchus mykiss. Next base: position 35,422,526 of record NC_143050.1, on the reverse strand, counting down.
CCTCCTCCTCCATGCTCCTAACGTTGGGAACCACATATGCGGAGATCATCCATTCACCTACTCTGTGTCTCACGAAGACACGGCGGTTGGAACCAAAGGACAGATTTCCAGTAGTCAAATGTCCATTGCTCATTTTTCTTAGTCCAGGCAAGTCTCTTTTTCTTATTGGTGTCCTTTGGTAGCAGTTTCTTTGCAGCCATTCAACCATGAAGGCTTGATTCATACAGTCTTCTCTGAACAGTTAATGTTGAGATGTGTCTGTTAATTGAACTCTGTGAAGGATTTATTTGGGCTGCAATCTGAGGTGCAGTTAATTGTGGATTTCTGAGGTTGGTAACTCTAAATAATTCTGGGTCTTCCTTTCCTGTGGCGGTCCTCATGCGAGCCAGTTTTATCATAGAGCTTAATGGTTTCTGTGACTGCACTTGAAGAAACTTTCAAAGTTCTTAACATTTTCTAGATTGACTGAACATCATGTCTTAAAGCAATGATGTACAGTTGTTTGTCTTTGCCTATTTTAGCTGTTCTTTATATATAATGGACTTGGTATTTTACCAAATAGTGCTATCTTCTGAATACCACCCCTACCTTGTCACAACACAACTGATTGGCTCTAACTTAAAATTACACAAATTAACTTTTAACAATGCACACCTGTTAACTTTTTATGGCTGCAGGGGCAGTATTGAGTAGCTTGGATGAAAGGTGCCCATATCAAACGGCCTGCTCCTCAGTCAAATCTGTGAGTGTAACAGAACTTATGTAGCAGGCAAAACCCATTTTTATTTATTTTTTAGGTCTCTGTCTGTTCAGTGAATTCTCATTGGCAAACAATATATCTTAGAAACTTGTCTTCAGTTCCTACCACTTCCACTGGATGTCACCAGTCTTTGGAATTTGGTTGAGGTTATTCATTTGTGCAATGAAGAAGTAGGGCCAACTAGGAACTGCTTAACACTGTTTAGAGTTGCGCAAGACTTGAAAAGTAGCTTGGTTTGTTGTGTTCCTGTATTGAACACAGATAGACCCGTCTTCAATTTGATTGATTATTAACATTTAAAAATACCTAAAGTTGTATTACAAAAGTAGTTTGAAATATTTTGGCAAAGTTTATAGGCAACTTTTGAAATATTTTGTAGTGACCTTGCGCATTTTGGGAGCTGTTTTTTTCTGGATCAAACGCGCCAAATAAATTGACATTTTGGATATATATGGACGGAATTAATCGAACAAAATTACCAATTGTGATGTTTATGGGACATATTGGAGTGCCAACAAAATAAGCTCGTCAAAGGTAAGGCATGTTTTATATTTTATTTCTGCGTTTTGTGTAGCGCCTGCAGGGTTGAAATATGCTACCCTCTTTGTTTACAGTTGTGCTATCATCAGATAATAGCTTCTTATGCTTTCGCCGAAAAGCCCTAAAATCTGACATGTTGGCTGGATTCACAACGAGTGTATCTTTAATTGAGTATTTTACATGTGTTATTTACTGAAAGTTAGATTTTTATATACATGTATTTGAATTTGCCGCGCTGCATTTTTCCAAGTGGGACGCCAGCATCCCCTATACCATAAGAAGTTAAGGAAGTCTCTAACTTGCCTGAGGTCGAGTATCTCATGATAAGCTGTAGACCACACTATTTACCAAGAGAGTTTTCATCTATATTTTTCGTAGCTGTCTATATACCACCACAAACCGATGCAGGCACTCAGCGAGCTGTATAAGGCCATAAGCAAACAAGAAAATGCTCATACAGAGGTGGCGGTCCAAGTGGTCGGGGACTTTAATGCAGCTCAACTTAAATATGTTTTACCAAATTTCTACCAGCATGCTAAAAGTGCAACCAGACAAAATTTGTTTTGAGACTACCTTTACTCCACACACAGAGACACGTACAAAGCTCTCCCTCGCCCTCCATTTAGCAAATCTGACCATAGCTCTATCCTCCTGATTCCTGCTTACAAGCAAAACCTAAAGCAGGAAGTACCAATGACTCGCTCAATAAGGAAGTGGTAAGATGATCCAGATGCTAAGCTACAGGACTGTTTTGCTATCACAGACTGGAATATGTTCCGGGATTCTTCCGATGGCACTGATGAATACACCACATCAGTCACTGACTTCATCAATAAGTGCATCGATGGCATCGTCCCCACAGTGACCGTACGTACATACCCCAACCAGAATCCATGGATTACAGGCAACATCCGCAATGAGCTAAAGGGAAGAGCTGCCGCTTTCAAGGAGCGGGACTCTAATCTGGACGCTTATAAGAAATCCCGCTATGCCCTCCGACGAACCAACCAATACAGGACTAAGATTGAATCGTACTACATCGGCTCCGACACTCATTGGATGCGGCAGGGCTTGCAAACTCTTATGGACTACAAAAAGAAGCACAGCCGAGAGCTTCCCAGTGACACGAGCTGATGCTACTCAACTTCTGTGCTCGCTTTGAGGCAAGCAACACTGAAGCATGCATGAGAGCATCAACGGTTCCGGACAACTGTGTGATCACGCTCTCCATAGCCAATGTGCCAAAAAGACACAAGTGCGCACACACAGATATCCGGTTGCAAGAGGTCCAACATGTCTTTACTGTTCTTCAGAATACTTCAGGATACATTCATACATAATTACTCTCTGGGTTGGAGGAACAGAAAAATGTGCCTCTAGGAGAAATACAACTATTTGTGTTGTGTGTGCATGTATGTGTGTGATCGTAAGTGTGCTTGCGAGCATGCATGCATGCCCGAGTGTCTGTAATCCCAAACCTAATTTAATTCATATCAACCTCCTCTCCCTCTTCCCCCAAAGCGAGAGTGAGATAGTGGAGAGAAAGATGGATAATGGAGGGAAAGAGGTAGAGAGTCTCAGGGCAGTGACAGAGCCTCAGGCAAAGATTAGAGACATGATAGCTCCATCCCCGGACACACACTTGACACAAACACGCACACAATAGCACACGCACACAAGACTGGGGGCTGGGAGCTGGGTGTACTGATCTAGATTGTAGTTAATAGCGTTCCTTGAGAGCAGACTGTTCTGACTGTTCACACATACCCAAACATATGCACACACACACACACACACACACACACACACACACACACACACACACACACACACACACACACACACACACACACACACACACACAGGGCCAGAGGAGCTGGTGTCTCTGATGTGTAGAGTATCACAGCAGTGGTTCAGATCAGATCATTAAAGAAGGAATCCGCAGGTCGTGGTCGACGCTATGCCGCCCCACTTCTTTTTGTTGTGTTTTCCCTTTGCCTTCAGGGCAAGGAGTGTCTTTATGCTAATCCTGTCTACTGAATGACCCTGCTGCCCCAGAGCTGGAGAGAAAGTGACGGTCACTTACAACATAACGTTACCACTGCCAGAAACACACAGAGCAGTTGAAGCCAACAAGCATCATTCTCGGTTCTTGAACCTGAATCAGTTCGACCCCAAAAGAGAAAAAGAGTGCTCATGACCAATCCAGAAACCGGATAAACATTGTCATTCATTTTTAAAGGTGGAACAGTGATGACTAAGTGGCCACCGTTCTCAGGAACTGGTAACGTGTTGGGTTGAGTTTTAGCCTGCTAGTTACGTTAGCTGCTAACTTTAGTGTGTTCAATGTTCAAGCTAGCTAACACGGCTACTTAGCTAGCTAACATCTTCTGTATTCTGACTGTTTTGTACTCAGAGGAATCTAACGATAGCAACACTGTATAAATCCAACATGATGCCTAATGCCTTTATTTCAACTAGCTAACATTAGCAAGCTAAATCTAGATATTCAGATAGTAGACATGATAGTGTGTTTCATTTGTAGATTATATTGTTGAGAGCATTTTCAGCCCAGGACCACCCCAAGAAAACGCATCTAGCTATATAATTTGGTATAGATAATGGTGGAGACAGTCTGATTTTGTGGAAAAAGTTGTGGTTGTGCAAACCCTAACACCAAAAGATAAGTAAGAAATGCTTTATTCATTTTCTGTTATGCTTTGAGATTCATTAATTATTTGGTGGTAATCAACCAAAAATAGTTAGCTATGTTTGTCTGGTTCTTCTCTAGGTTTCTTCCTAGGTTCCTGCCTTTCTAGGGAGTTTTTCCTAGCCACCGTGCTTCTACATCTGCATTTCTTGCTGTTTGGGGTTTTAGGCTGGGTTTCTAAATAGCACTTTGTGACATCTGCTGATGTACAAAGGGCTTTATAAATACATTTGATTGATTGATTGTTACCTCCTCTCTCTCAGGTGAGACCATGGCTGTTACATTACCTACCTTCTCTCTCTCTCAAGTGAGACCATGGCCAGTATGTCTGTACATACCTCCTCTCACAGGGCTCTACAGTGCAACCATTTGAATTGCATATGTGCCAAAATATTTTGCTGTGCAACTTGGAATTTACATTTAGGAACACCAGTGCAACAAAAATCCCCCAGATGATAATTGTTGCATTGATTACTTCACTGTACCGCAGCCCCTGGGTGCCATGGAGACTGAACTCAGATTCATGATAGTCATGCTTCACTATTACTACAAAGAAAACAGCTTGTTGCCTCAAATATTTGTAATTGTGCTACTATATTTTTCAATGTAGGCGCACACACGCTCCTTGTAAAAAAAAGTCAGTGTCGAGCCCCGTCCCTCTCAGTTGAGACCATGGTTAGTATGTCACCCACATGCTACCTTGTCCCAGACCTGCTGTTTTCTATTCTCTCTCTCTACCGCTCCTGCTGTCTCGAACTCTGAATGTTCGGCTATGAAAAGCCAACTGACATTTACTCCTGAGGTGCTGACCTGTTGCACACTCTACAACCACTGTGATTATTATTATATGACCCTGCTGGTCACCTATGAACATTTGAACATCTTGGCCATGTTCTGTTATAATCTCCACCCAGCACAGCCAGAAGAGGACTGGCCACCCCTCATAGCCTGGTTCCTCTCTAGGTTTCTTCCTAGGTTCCTGCCTTTCTAGGGAGTTTTTCCTAGCCACCGTGCTTCTACATCTGCATTGTTTGCTGTTTGGGGTTTTAGGCTGGGTTTCTAAATAGCACTTTGTGACATCTGCTGATGTAAAAAAGGCTTCATAAATACATTTGATTGATTGATTGATTGATTGATACCTGATCTCTCTCAGGTGAGACCATGGCCAGTATGTTACCAACCATCAATTAATTGATGGTGAGTTGTTGGTTAAATTCCTAAAGGGTTGCGTACGTTCAGACTATAATTTATTCCTATTCCATCAATATTCTGTTATCAAATCAAAATCTATGTTTATTTTGGCATATGCACAGGATACGGTGGGGTGTATATGGGAATATGCCATTGCATTGTTTTATTTTATTTATTTATTTCTTTTTATTGAAGAAACCATATGTTTTATGTTTTCCCACATGGTGCCAACAACCCCCAAAGATTCAGACTCAGACTCAACCCTCCTGTCCCACTACCAACCAAGCAAAAGTCCCCGCCCCACCCCAAAACCTTTTGTGAACGAACTAACACTAGCAATGGACTTTTTTCCCCCTATTTAATAGCTCTGACTTTGCAGATAGCTACTTTATTGATGAAAAATGTACTTAATATGACTGTGATATGTGGTTGTCCCGCCTAGCTATCTTAAGGTGAATGCACTAAGTCGCTCTGGATAAATGCGTCTGCTAAATGACTCAAATGTAAATGTAAACATCAGTGCAAAGGGCTTGGTAGGAAATGTTGGTTCATCCAGAATGACAGACAATTACGCTCGTTATAAGTTTTCTCCCTTTTCCGGATGAAACTTGAGATATTAATATACAATTACATTGAGTTCAAATCAATACTATGAAAACTTGGTTTGGAAAGGCCATTGACACCTGCGCTAATAAGTGATTTCAATACATTTAAGTGATATGATTTTTTTTCTCCCATCAGCGTCAACATTTACGGAGTAACAGAACCATGGATGACTAGGTCTACTTACTGCATTCTAAAAAAACTGACCACATGAATATCTGTTCTGTAAAAATCCACATAATTTAGAATTATAAACTTTACAAGGTAAAAGTGACTTTTGTCAACAACAAAAAAGGGATAATTACAATGACAACTGAACACTTGTAGAACTTAAATAAAACACACATACAGGACATATGCAGCTAGCTACCAGCTCCCAGGAAAAAAGCCTACGTGGTGCCCCAGCCGATCACAGGTGGCCAGTACTCGCCACACACAGCAGCTTGGAATGACGACCCTGTTACCAGGTCTCACACCTCCAGGCCACAAACTGTTATGTACTGCTCCTAGTTCCCACCTTTCACCCCTAATTGGTCAGAGCCGGTATGACAGCGAATCTCCAATGCATCCTTACGGCCCTGCTCCAGAGGTGCAATTCTCAATGGCTCACGCACGAATGTACTTGTGAATTGAAATGATGACAAATTAAGTTAATTTGGTTTGTTTTTGGTGTAGCAGGTAAAACGTCACATGGAGACTGCTGATGGCAATGCAGGTAGTGTAGCTGAAGGTTTCTGATGTTCGTCATCACCTAAGGCTGACTGTTTCCTCCATCCAACAGGTCCTTTGCAGTATAGGTTGACATTGGGAAAACAGGAAACCAGGGGTTGGAGCCGAAATAATTTATGTAGCCCACACACACACTGGCAAAGATTTTCAACTGGCAGGCAGACATGGTAATATGTTTCTGAGTTACAAAGTAAGGGCTTATGCATTAGCGTTTTGTTGCATTTTTTTGTGGGACTTACATTTTTTGGGTGGGGGTTTGACAACCACAACTTGTACAGCCTCAGGTTCCCTTGAAATCAGTCTCCACCAGTATCTCCCTGAGAAATATAAGTTTGTATGATGTTACTGTACCAAATTTTATAGCTAGATGCATTTTTGGGGGGTGGTCCTGGCCTGGGCTGAAGATGCTGTCGACCACCTAGCTAGCTAGCATTATCATCTACAAACTATAGCTAGCTAACGCTAGCTAGTTGAAATAAAGGCATTGGGCATCTTGTGGGATTTATACAGTGTAGCTAGCTAGATGATGCTATCATTAGATTCCTTTGAGTACAAAATAGTCTGAATACAGAAGATATTAGCTAGCTGGCTAAGTACCTGTGTTAGTTAGCGTGAACATTGAACACACTACGTTTAGCAGCTAATGTAGCTAGCAGGCTAAAAATGCAACACTTACATAATGTTACTAGTCCATGAGAATGGTGGCCATTTCAGTGTCACTCTTCCACCTTTCAAAATTAATCACAATATTTATCCGGTTTCTGGATTGGGCTTGAGCTTTTTCTTGCCTCTTTTTCTTTTTTTGAGGTCAAGTTGATTCAGATCCAAGAACCGAGAATGATGCCTGCTGGCTTTATCTGTTCAAATTGCTTATGGTGGCTGTAAGTGACACTTTTCATTTGAGTAGGCAGGATTAGCGCAAAGACACACCTTGCCCAAAAAGCCAGTTCAAGGCAGCTCAGGGCTCAACCCCTTTGTTTTCGTTCAAAGTGAAAATACTACATAAAGTAGGGCAAAAAAGTATTTAGTCAGCCACCAATTGTGCAAGTTCTCTCACTTAAAAAGATGAGAGTGGCCTGTAATTTTCATCATAGGTACACTTCAACTATGACAGACAAAATGAGAAAAAAATCCAGAAAATCACATTGTAGGATTTTTAATGAATTTATTTGCAAATTATGGTGGAAAACAAGTATTTGGTCACCTACAAACAAGCAAGATTTCTGGCTCTCACAGACCTGTAACTTCTTCTTTAAGAGGCTCCTCTGTCCTCCACTCGTTACCTGTATTAATGGAACCTGTTTGAACTTGTTATCAGTATAAAAGACACCTGTCCACAACCTTAAAGATTCACACTCCAAACTCCACTATGGCCAAGACTAAAGAGCTGTCAAAGGACACCAGAAACAAAATTGTAGACCTGCACCAGGCTGGGAAGACTGAATCTGCAATAGGTAAGCAGCTTGGTTTGAAGAAATCAACTGTGGGAGCAATTATTAGGAAATGGAAGACATACAAGACCACTGATAATCTCCCTCGATCTGAGGCTTCACGCAAGATCTCACCCTGTGGGATCAAAATGATCACAAGAAAGGTGAGCAAAAATCCCAGAACCACACAGGGGGACCTAGTGAATGACCTGCAGAGAGCTGGGACCAAAGTAACAAAGCCTACCATCAGTAACACACTACGCCGCCAGGGACTCAAATCCTGCAGTGCCAGACGTGTCCCCCTGCTTAAGCCAGTACATGTCCAGGCCCGTCTGAAGTTTGCTAGAGAGCATTTGGATGATCCAGAAGCAGATTGGGAGAATGCCATATGGTCAGATGATACCAAAATATAACTTTTTGGTAAAAACTCAACTCGTCGTGTTTGGAGGACAAAGAATGCTGAGTTGAATCCAAAGAACACCATACCTATTGTGAAGCATGGGGGTGGAAACATCATGCTTTGGGGCTGTTTTTCTGCAAAGGGACCAGGACGACTGATCCATGTAAAGGAAAGAATGAATGGGGCCATGTATCGTGAGATTTTGAGTGAAAACCTCCTTCCTTCAGCAAGGGCATTGAAGATGAAACGTGGCTGGGTCTTTCAGCATGACAATGATCCCAAACACACCGCCCGGGCAACGAAGGAGTGGCTTCGCAAGAAGCATTTCAAGGTCCTGGAGTGGCCTAGCCAGTCTCCAGATCTCAACCCCTTAGAAAATCTTTGGAGGGAGTTGAAAGTCTGTGTTGCCCAGCAACAGCCCCAAAATATCACTGCTCTAGAGGAGATCTGCATGGAGGAATGGGCCAAAATACCAGCAACAGTGTGTGAAAACCTTGTGAAGACGTACAGAAAACGTTTGACCTCTGTCATTGCCAACAAAGGGTATATAACAAAGTATTGAGATACACTTATGTTATTGACCAAATACTTTTTTCCACCATAATTTGCAAATAAATTCTTAAAAAATCCTACAATGTGATTTTCTGGAGCAAAACTAAATACTAAATACTTTTTTGCCCCACTGTAAGTATTGGGGCGGTATAGAGTCGACCACAACCTAGCGGATTCCTGCTTTAAAGGTTGTAGTGTAACAAATCTCCTCTTTGTCTGAGGAAGTCTCTAAGGATCGGACCAATACGCAGCGTGGTAAGTGTTCGTCATATTTTTAATTAAAACTGAACACTACACAAAATGAAAACAAAACAGTTCCGTGTGGAAGACACAGCAAATAACTACCCACAAACACCAGGTGGGAACAGGCTACCTAAGTATGGTTCTCAATCAGAGACAATGATTGACAGCTGCCTCTGATTGGGAACCATACCAGGCCAAACACATAGAACTATAACACACAGAACAAACATATAATGCCCACCCCAACACACGCCCTGACCAAACTAAAACAGAGACATAAAAAAGGAACTAAGGTCAGGACGTGACATGTAGAATGTGACTGCTGCTTAGGTTTCTTTACAATAATATAATTGGAGTAACTTCCAGCTGCTGCTTTACATTGTAGACTGATATATTCCCTCTTACCTTTGATTTTCACCAGTAACCCTCACTCATCAGTCACTCGTCTCTAGTCATCTTCTCTAACCCCAGGCTAAGTGATGTCCCAGTTCATGATGTGTCTATATTGTGTAACTGTGTAGATTATTATAAATGTGTCTAGGTGATCATGAACTCTGTGTGAATATGACCTTGAATTAGTGGATGGATTGAGCTGTTGTCATTGAAATATTGGTGGTAGGGCAGAGCGGCAGGAGGGGGAATGTTACTGACAAGTTCCTAATGGTGTCTCTCTCTCTCTCTCTCTCTGACACTCATACTTTCACACACACACACAGGCACGCACACTTGTCTTGTGAATGAAGAGACTGATGAACAGTGCCGTTTGTTGTTGACAAAGAACAGAACATCAAGTGGTCATAAATCCAAGGCTTTAAAACAAATGTGTCAATGTATGCCGATGACTCAAGTTTCCTCTTTCATTTGCAATCTGGAACCCTGCATGAGCTCATTGAAAATGTAGATCACTTCTCTAGCCTCTCTGGACTAAAACCAAATTATGATAAATGTACCATATTATGTATTATAAAATGGGTGGGTCTAATCCTGAATGCTTATGGCTTAAAACCGCATTCCCGCCGTTGTCTATTGCACAAGTTACCAGCAGCTAAATCTATGAAGTTAAACATGTGCAATAGACACTGGCTGACTATTTACTCTGTTCCAAACAGTTTATAAACTTGATATCTGTTATAAAAAGCATCTAGACATTATCTCACATTTCTTTTAGACTAACATTGTGTTTTCAACAGTGGAGATTTGTATAAACCTTGCTGTCTGTCTCTCCGACATTTGCAACATTGTTTCAATGCTCAAATTCGATCTCCAACTGTCCCATAGTAATGAACATGTCTGGACACAGCTTCAGTTTGAAGTGATGGTGTTAGCTGTGTTGTTGGCGAGCTCCTCTTCTCTGAAGAACAGTGGAAATGCAGCTACTTTGCTGTTATTCTGGCTGCTCTTTTTTGGCCTGCCTGTAAGTTAGCCGTAGTTGGCTAGCTTTCAAGAAAGGGATAAGAATGTTGCCAGCATGTATTGCAATGGAACATTTAGATTCAGATACAGATCAATCTTGATTGACTTGGTCGCATCTCTAGCAACCGAACTGATAGAACGGTACTATGTCTTGTGGATGGATGAAACGGAATTCATAAATTAAAGAGGTGCTGTTGTGCTTTCTTCACCACACTATCTTTGTGGGTGGACCATTTCAGTTTGTCAGTGACATGTACGCTGAAGAAGTTCAACTTTCCACCTTCTCTACTGCTGTCCCATCGATGTGGATAGGGGGTGCTCCCTCTGCTGTTTCCTGAAGTCCACAATCAGCTCCCTTGTTTTGTTGATGTTGAGTGAGAGTTTTTTTTTTGACACCACACTCAGAGAGCCCTCACCTCCTCGCTGTAGGCTGTCTTGTTGTTGGTAATCAAGCCTACTACTGTTGTTTCGTCTGCAAACTTGATGATTGAGTTCGAGGTGTGTGTGGCCAAGCAGTCATGGGTGAACAGGGAGTACAGGAGGGGGCTGAGCATGCACCCTTGTGGGGCCCCAGTGTTGAGGATCAGCGAAGTGGAGATGTTGTTGCCTACCTTCACCACCAGGGGGCGGCCCATCGGGAAGTCCAGGACCCAGTAGCACAGGGTCCTGAGCTTGGAGTGTACTATGGTGTTGAATGCTGAGCTGTTGTCAATGAACAGCATTCTTACGAAGGTATTCCTCTTGTCTAGATGGGATAGGGCAGTGTGCAGTGTGATTGCGATTGCATCGTCTGTGGAACTGTTGGGGCGGTAAGCAAATTGAAGTGGGTCTAGGGTGACAGGTAAGGTGGAGGTGATATGATCCTTGACTAGTCTCTCAAAGCACTTCATGATGATAGAAGTGAGAGCTATGGGGAGATAGTAATTTAGTTCAATTACCTTTGCATTCTTGGGTACAGGAACAATGGTGGCCATCTTCAAACATGTGGGGACAGCAGACTGGGATAGGGAGAGATTGAACATGTCCTTAATCACACCAGCCAGCTGGTCTGCGCATGCTCTGAGGACGCGGCTAGGGATGCCGTCTGGGCCGGCTTACGAGGGTTAACATGTTTAAATGTCCTAGTCACGTTGGCCATGGAGAAGAAGAGCCCACAGTCCTTGGTAGTAGTGGCACTGCATTATCCTCAAAGCGGGCAATGAAGGTGTTGAGTTTGTCTGGAAGCAAGACGTTGTGTCCGCGACGTGGCCGGTTATCCTTCTGTAGTCCGTGACTGTCTGTAGACCCTGTGTCTGAGCTGTTGAATTGCGACTCCACTTTGACTCTGTACTGTCATTTTTCTTGTTTGATTGCCTTGCGGAGGAAATGACTGCTCTGTTTGTATTCTGCTATATTCCCAGTCGCCTTGAAATGGTTAAATGCAGTGGTACGCGCTTTTACTTTTGTGCGAATGCTGTCATCTATACAAGGTTTCTGGTTAGGGTAGGTTTTAATAGTCACAGTGGGTACAACATCTCCTATACACTTCCTTATAAGCTCACTCACCAAATCAGTGTATACGCTCTGAGGCTATCTGGAACATATTTCAGTCCGCATGATCAAAACAATCTTGAAGCGTGGATTCCGATTGGTCAGACCAGTCCTTATTACAGGTACTACCTGTTTGAGTTTCTGCCTATAGGAAGGGAGGATTAAAATGGAGTCGTGGTCAGGTTTTCCCGAAAGAGGGCGGGGTAGGGCCTTGTATGCATCGCGGAAGTTAGAGGAACAATGGTCCAGTGTTTTTCCAGCGCGAGTGCTAGTCCACACTCAACAAGCTATATAGGGCCATAAGCAAACAAGAAAATGCACATCCAGAGGCAGCTCTTCTCGCGGCCTGTAATTTTAATGGAGTGAAACTCATCTTTATCAGCACATCATCTCTGCAACTAGAGGTGACAAAACTCTAGATTACCTTTACTCCACACACAGAAACGCATACAAGGCTTGCCGTCTTTTTGTTAAATCTGACCATAACCCTACCCTGCTGATTCCAGCTTACAAGCAAAAACTCAAGTAGGAAGTACCTATACGGAAGTGGTCCGATGAAGCGTATGCTAGGAAACAGGACTGTTTCGCTTGCACAGACAGGAATGTAATCCGGGATTCATCCGATGACATTGAGGAGTTTACCACATCAGTCAATGATTTCATTAAAATGACGTTCCCTGAACGACAGGTTTTAATGTTCCTAGAACGTTTTTGGAAAGTCAGTGGTTCACGTTGTGCCGAAAACCCTTAAGAGACCTAATGGGAACATTGCCGAATGTCCTCAGAACGTCCTCTGTTTAGTGGGGTCTCTGTGCCCAAAAATACCAAGGTAATCAGGATGGTAACATCTCACATCAACACCATCATCCCAGACACACTGGACCCACTTCAATTCACAAACCACCAAAATTGATTGACAGATGCAAACTCTATTGCACTCCACACTGACCTCTCCCACCTGGACAAGAGGAATACCTCTGTGAGAAAGCTGATCCTGACGGGCCGCCCCCCAGGTGGTGAGGGTAGGCAATGACACATCCACCACTCTGTCCCCATCCACATCGACATGGGTGTGGTGGAGCAGGTTGAGACCTTCAAGTTCCTCGATGTCCACATCACAAAGGAAATAAAATGGTCCACACACAACAACACAGTCATGAAGAAAGCACAACAATGCCTCTTTCCCCTCAGGAGGCTGAAAGGATTTGGAATGGGCCCTCAGATCCTCAAAAAGTTATACCGCTGCACCACTGAGAGAATCTTAACTGGCTGCATCATCTCTTCGTTTAGCAACTGCTTGGCATCCAACCGCAAGGCGCTACAGAGGGTAGTGCGTACGGCCCAGTACATCACTGGCGCCGAACTCCCTCCCATCCAAGACCTCTACACCAGGCGGTGTCAGTGGAAGGCCCTAAAAATTGGCAAAGACTCCAGCCACCCAAGTCATAGATTGTTTTCCCTGCTACCGCATGGCAAGCTGTACCGATGAACCAAGTTTGGACAGGACCCTGAACAGCTTCTACCCTAAGCCATGCGACTGCTAAATAGTTAACCAAATAGCTACCCGGACTATCTACAGTGACCCTTTTTGCACTAACTTTTGACTTATCACATACGTTGCTACTACTGTTTATTATCTTTCATGTAGCCTAGTCACTTACCCCTACCTATATGTACATATCTACCCCAATTACCTCATACCCCTGCACATCAACTCAGTACTGGTGTCCCATGTATATTTATCCTGTTATGTTTTCTTTAATTGTTCTATTTTTTTCTCTCTGCAATGTTGGGAAGGGCCAATAAGTAAGCATTTCACTATTAGTCTACACCTGTTGTTTACGAAACATGTGATAAATACAATGTGATTTGATTCGACACTCAAAGAGAGAAACACTTTTGCCCATACTGAGGTAATTGGTAGGTAAGTGCAGGTAATTTCCCCCACTGGAAATCTTGCACTTTTCTCTTTCCCTCGCTCTCTAAATCATTATTGTTGTCAGCTCTTTCTGTCATTCACTCTGGTTCTTCTGTTGAAAGCCAAACGGTCTCAGCCTGTTCTTTAAAGATGTGTTTTGTTATGTCATAATGCAGTAGTCAGGCCAGACATCGACACACTTTTCTCTCTCCAGAACACACCACTGCATTCTCAGCTTCCTCTCTGTGCAAGTGTGCATGTGTGCATGTGTTTTGGTTGTTTGCTTGTGCGTATAATGTCTTTGTGTTGTGTGCACAAGTGTCCCTAGAGGGTATAGGGAAGAAGGAAGAACACGAGTGGCTGTAGGTCTTTATTAAAGAAACAAAAACTTGATAGTACAGAATCAGTCTCACAATAAAGAACTACATAATATATTAGGCCAAAGCAGAACTATTTCCCAAAGCGTGGATCATTAAAAACATTGTTTTTCCAGCATTCCATATAACAACATGGAACACACACACACACGCACAAAACACACATACATTAATCATTAAGAAGTAACGTATTTTCCTGCACTCCTTCTCCTTGCAGGCACCTCTCCCCTGTGTCTGCTTTGGCAGCCTCTCAATACGCCCTAACCCAGTTCAACAATACTAGAGTTTACAACACACATACTGTACATATACACCACGATGCTACAGAAAACACACACACACACACACACACACACATTCAGTAGTACACACATCCTGAAAGCAAAACTAACCTTTTTCCTTTCAATTATGGCTGTAAGCTAATGAGACTAACGAGGAAGTGTGGGTTGAAATTAACCTACCCAACATTGTGTGTGTGTGTGTGTGTGTGTGTTGTAATGTTAAAAGCCATGTGCTCTTTCTCTTGCTTTGTTCTTAGAGAAAGAAATGACTCTGAAAATATAATGTATTCACTCCATGCCAAGTGGGAGTTAAAGAGAGTATTTAAACTTTAAATTGCAACACATGGCAGACACCTCCGAGGTAACTTTCTCAAAACACACACAAACACACACTCACGCACTGACGTCACACACACACACACACATACAGAGAGTGCCAATGCAGCCCTATTACCCTGTTTCCAGGGAGACAAGATTCCTTGTGTCCATGTTTCTGCATTGACCCTGCATTCCTGTACATTTAAAGTCTACACATATACACACTAAAGCACATATCTACAGCACCTCTTTCCCTCTTTTACAATAATAATTGTCTAATATTAGATACCATTTTATTCAGAGCAATCTTGGATATTACAGAAAATTATCTGCAAATAATTCTCACTTTCTCTTCCCCCCTTTTTCTCTCCCTACCACACTGCCACACTCCCTCCCTCCCTCTCACGCACGCACACACACACACACACACAGTCGCACACCCCTCTGTGACAGGTAAATAGCTGTAGATGGCTTTAGAGGAGATTGTTTGTCTGTGTTTTGGTTTCTAGTGAAATTTCTTTCCGTCTACAAAACTGTTAGGAAGATTGTTTCAGAGTGAATCTGTCGACGTCTGATCTGACCCTGTCTACACCCTTTCTAAACCAGAGCCACATTCAGTTGGACACAACACTGGAAAGCTCAGATGTAAATATATTTTGTTGGACAGACAATTATCTCTGACATGTTGAGTGCACAGTCATGTCAGCTCTGTTTATAATGGAATTCCTATCAGTCATAATCAGTATGTTGCACCCAGCTGAAGCCAACCGTAGTCTGACTTTGTCTATCTCCAGTACTTCTCTAGCAAAGAGCATCAAATGTGGAACTGCATTATACCAATGGCAATAATGGGGGAGAACCACAGGCCATTACTCTCCTCTGACCTGACATACTAAACTGAAATACTTGCTAAATACAGTGGGGCAAAAAAGTATTTAGTCAGCCACCAATTGTGCAAGTTCTCCCACTTAAAAAGATGAGAGAGGCCTGTAATTTTCATCATAGGTACACTTCAACTATGACAGACAAAATGAGAAAATAAAATCCAGAAAATCACATTGTAGGATTTTTAATGAATTTATTTGCAAAGTAAGGTGAAAAATAAGTATTTGGTCAATAACAAAAGTTTATCTCAATACTTTGTTATATACCCTTTGTTGGCAATGACAGAGGTCAAACGTTTTCTGTAAGTCTTCACAAGGTTTTCACACACTGTTGCTGGTATTTTGGCCCATTCCTCCATGCAGATCTCCTCTAGAGCAGTGATGTTTTGGGGCTGTTGCTAAATACTAAATACTTTTTTGCCCCACTGTACATGTACTGTATTGACTTACTAAAAAGATAACCTCTTCTGTCTTTTTGCAGTGGTTTGCCTCAGACTGACTGAGAGCTCCAGCAGTGTTACCCCCTCATAGACAACATTTCATCATCTCACCACCATTCACACACGCCTGGTCGTTTATACAACTAGTCATTTATTAAAGAAGCAAACGGATGTGAGGAGGAGGGAGAGGGAAGAAGCTGTTTCCCCTTAACTGTAAAAGGAGTGAAAGGAGGAGTGTTGTTAGCCAGTGTGTCTTACAGCTGTGATTAGTTCTGGACTGCTGTTGTGTTCTCTTTGCCATGACCGTCCGGCTCCCCAGAATGGAGCCGCTCCTGCAGCCAGTTTCACTTTCAGCCCATTCTCCATCAGGAAACTGGCAATCGCGAGACACCCACTCACAAAAACACTGACACACAGCAGCAGGGCTTTCTGCCGATCCTGTACATACGTATACACACACACACACACACACACACACACACACACACACACACACTCCTGGCGAGTGGAGCCTCAGATGGCAGAGGAACAACAGGAGGATTAAAACTACCATTCACCTCAAACACGCTGACAGGCAGCTAGGGGGATTAATACTGTTTGGGGTGGGGGTGGTGGTGTGTGTGTGTGTGTGTGTGTGTGTGTGTGTGTGTGTGTGTGTGTGTGTGTGGACATGTTTAACTATTCTTGTGGGGACCAGAAGTCCCCACAAGTATAGTAAACTAACAAAAATTTGACCTGCCGGGGACATTTTGTTAGTCCTCACTATTTCTAGCAGGTTTAGGGTTAAGGTTGGAATTAGTGCGAGGGTTAGAATTGTGTAAAGGGTTAGGAGTTAGGGTTCGCTTTAGGGTTAGGATCTTATGGTTAGGGTTAAGGTAAGGTTTTTTGGTTAGGGTTAAGGTAATGGTAAGAGTACAGGTTAGGTTTAGGTTTAGGCTTAGGGGTTAGGGAAAATAGGATTTTGAATGGGACTGAATTGTGCGTCCCCACAAGGTTAGCTGTGCAAGACCGTGTGTGTGTTGGTGGGGAAAAGGGCAGGGAGATGAAAGGAGAGTGCTGCTTTCAATTTCCTCTCATGCAGTGAACACAACACCACACAATCACAAGCATGCAGGCACGCAAACACACACACACACACACACACACACACACCTTTGCAGAATGCCCTCTCACCCTCTATATGTAAAGTCTCTCTGCAGGTGAGAGCTTAAAGATATTCTCTAGTACTTTTGTATACTTTTTAGCCATTAGTTCTGAAAGTAGCGCCCATGAGCTAAAAGTGGTCCCAGAAAAGGGAAAGGGCTGAAGCTCATTGGCTGAAAATCTAGTTGCTAGGGGGCTGGCCCACATGGGGGTAATTGTTCGCCACACTGCTTCCAGAAAACAGTCGCTTTCAAACTAAGGACTTGGTGGCTAACTGAGGTAAGACAGTAATTATGCTCATCAATTATGCATGTATGCACTACACATTGACACATCTAGCCCACAGCAGGAGGTTTTAAAACAATGCTTACTAGTGTCCAAAATACCGCAGCATGTCTTTAAGACACTGACTACAAACTGCATCTGTCTGAGACACACACATCAGCTGTACATCCTGCTTTGTTTTCAGCAGTAGTTGGAATCTCCCACCAGTGCTGGAGTTAAGCCAATCATAAACAACGGAACCTGCCTGGTCAACCAATCACAATGAGAGGGAGAGCGAGATACAGAGAAAAAGAGAGAAACAGAAAGAGAGAGATAGAGAGCGAGAGGAAAGGGCTAACTCAATCTGTTATAAGTCAGTTAGTCAGGTAAGTGAATTTGTGTTTCAGAGTTGTGAGTTAGACTGCAGGATATGATCTGTCATCTTGTGACATGGTGAGGTTGGGCCCAGGTGCAGAGAAGAGACCAGACAAGAAATCAGTGGGTAAGGATAAACATAATACTTTACTGAGAAACGGTAGCCGCAGGATCATAGTACAATTGAAAAAACAACAAGTCTCGAAAACTCACTCTGGAAACGAACACACATGGTAAACAATTCAAGGACCACAGAAAACACACCTATTTTATCATGGAAATCATAATGAGTAAATAGGACAGTGTGTTAACTTCTTTGGGGTAGGGGGCAGTATTTTCACTTCCAGATGAAAAGCGTGCCCAGAGTAAACTGCCTGTTACTCAGGCCCAGATCCTAGGATATGCATATTATTAGATTATTAGATTTGGATCGAAACCACTCTGAAGTTTCTAAAACTGTTTGAATGATGTCTGTGAGTAACATAATTCATATGGCAGGCAAAAACCTGAGAAGAAATCCAACCAGGAAGTGGGAAATCTGAGGTTTGTAGGTTTTCAACTCTTTGCTTATCCAAGATACAGTGGAAATGGGGTCATGTTGCACTTCCTAAGGCTTCCACTAGATGTCAACAGTCTTTAGAACCTTGTTTGATGCTTCTACTGTGATGTGGGGGCGAATGAGAGGAGATTGAGTAAGGTCTCTCTCAGAGTGCCACGAGCTGACCATGCGCTGACCATGCTGCGTTCCATCGCATTTCTGAAGACAAAGGAATTCTCAGGTTGGAACATTATTGAAGATTTATGTTAAAAACATCCTAAAGATTGATTCTATATATCGTTTGACATGTTTCTACGGACTGCAACAGAAATGTTGGGACTTTTCGTCCGTACTTTCCGCTGGACTTGCACGCACGTCGTGAGTTTAGATTGTGTACTGAACGCGCGAACAACAAGGAGGAATTTGAACGTAAATTATGGACATTATCGAACAAAACAAACATTTATTGTGGAACTGGGATTCCTGGGAGTGCATTCTGATTAAGATCATCAAAGGTAAGTGAATATTTATAATGCTATTTCTGACTTATGTTGACTCCAACATGACGGGTATCTCTTTGGGTTGATTTGTCGTCTGAGCGCAGTACTCAGATTATTGCATAGTTTTCTTTGTCCGTAAAGTTTTTTTGAAATTTGTCACAGTGGTTGCATTAAGTAGAAGTGGATATAAAATTCCATGTATAACACACGTATTTTCATCAACATTTATGATGACTATTTCTGTAAATTGATGTGGCTCTCTGCTTTCGTCGTAAAGCCTTTTTGAAATCGGACACTGTGGCTGGATTTACAAAAAGTGTATCTTTAAAATAGTGTAAAATACATGTACGTATGTTTGAGGAATTTTAATTAAGGGATATCTGTTGTTTGAATTTGGCACCCTGCAGTTTCACTGGCTGTTGACAAGGTGAGACACTTGGTTGGTGTAGGCCGGACGACCATCAACAAGTCGAGGAGGCGGAGGGGAAGGTATGGGGAGAGAGAAGGGACTGGTCCTTACCATCATGAGACGGGAAACATGGAAGGATGGACAGATTCTCATAGACCTGGGAAGCTGGAGACGATAGGTGACCGGCTTGATGCAACTCAGGATCTTGAATGGTCCTATGTAGCGTGGAGCGAGCTTCTGCGAGTCCACCTCCAAGGGAAGATCACGGGTGGACAGCCACACCCGTTGACCCAGTCGGAGGAGCTGAAGAGGCCTTCGATGTCGGTTGGCCTGGTGTTGGTGTCGGGCAGAGGAGCGGAGCAAGGAGGATCGTGCTCTGATCCAGGTGTGATGAATGACTCGGCTGATGGCACCCCTGCTTTGGCCTCTTTTCAAGAAACAGGGGAGGGTGGTGCAATCCCAAACTGACACTCAAATGGCGACAGTCCAGTGGACGAGTTTGGAAGTGTGTTGTGTGCATACTTTGCCTAGACGAGGAACTTGCTCCGGTTGCTGGCCTGGGTGGAGACAAAACAGTGGAGGAACTTCTCCAGCTCCTGGTTGGCCCGCTCCGTTTGCCCATTCAATTGTGGGTGGAACCCCGAGGAGAGACTCACCGACGCCCCCAACAGGGAGCAGAAGGCATTCCAATACCGTGTGACAAACTGGGGCCCACTGTCATGGGGAAGTCAGTGTAGTTGAACGACATGGGTAATCATGAGATCAGCTGTCTCCTTCGCCGAAGGCAACCTGGGTAAGGCAATGAAATGGGATGCCTTGGAGAACCGATCAACGACCACCAGGATAATGGTAAACCCTTGGAATGGAGGTAACCCTGTGATAAAGTCTACGGATAGCGGGGGCCAGGGCCGGCTGGGGATGGGCAGAGGTTGGAACAACCCAGCCGGTCGCTGTCGTGAGGACTTGCTTTGGGCACATGTGGTACAGGCCGCAACAAAGGATCACACATCCTCAATCATGTTGGGCGACCAGAATTTCCACTTCAGGAACTCCAGCGTCCTCTCAGGACCTCTAGCGTCCGATTAACCCCTGGATGCCCAGTTAATTTAGAGGACTGTCCCCATTGTAGCACTCGAGTACGGGCTGATCGCGGAACATAGTCTGTTAGTGGGAACCGCGCCGGGGTCAGATTCCCGTGGTCTCTATACTCCATAACAAGGGAGCAACAAAGCGGGAGCTGGGGATGATGGGTTCATAGTCTCTCTCCTCATTAGAGACAGAGTTGTGTTGGCAGAACAGTGCATATGCTTTCTGATTCTTGGATCAGAAAAAACATTCCTGTTTAAACGGGATATTTTGTCAGGAAAATATGCTAGAATATGCATATAATTGACAGCTTTGGATAGAAAACACTCTAACATTTCCAAAACTGTAAAGATATTGTCTGTGAGTGTAACAGAACTGATGTTGCAGGCGAAAGCCTGAGTAAAATCCAATCCGGAAGTGCACCCAGGTTTTGAAAGCGCTGCGTTCCAATGACTCCCTATTCAGCTATGAATGTACCATCAACGAGCTTATGCTTTCTACGTATTCCCCAAGGTGTCTACAGCATTGTGACGTAGTTTTACGCATTTCTGTTGAAGAATAGCCGTAGGCATCCACATTGCGTAAGTGGTCACATGGTGGCTCCGAGAGAGATTCTCGCGGAAAATACAGAGGTAGCCATTACTCCAATCAGTCAGAGTGAAAAACTAACTGTCCCGACTGATATATTATCGAATAGATATTAGAAAAACACCTTGAGGATGGATTCTAAACAACGTTTGCCATGTTTCTGTCAATATTATGGAGCTAATTTGGAATATTTTTTGGAGTTGTGGTGACCGCAATTTCCGGGCGATTTCCCAGCCAAACGTGAAGAACAAACTGAGCTATTTCGCCTACAAAAATAATATTTTGGGAAAAAATGAACTTTGACTGTCTACCTGGGAGTCTCGTGAGTGCAAACATCCGAAGTTCATCAAAGGTAAACAATTTAATTTGATTGCTTTTCTGATTTCCGTGACAAGTTTGCCTGCTGCTAGCAAGGCATAATGCTATGCTAGGCTATGATAAACTTACACAAATGCTTGTCTACCGTCGGCTGTAAAGCATATTTTGAAAATCTGAGATGACAGGGTGATTAACAAAAGGCTAAGCTGTGTTCCAATATATTTCACTTGTGATTTTCATGAATAGGAATATTTTCTAGGAAGATTTATGTCCGTTGCGTTATGCTAATTTGTGTCAGATGATGATAACGGTCCCGTTCACGGGCTGGGCGTCACTACAGGTTAAGAAACAGAGCCCACCTAGCCTGGCGAGCGTTCAACCTCTTGGCTTCTTGAATGGAGACCAAGTTCTTATGTTCCATACAGATCACAAAAAGATGAGGTGTCCCCTCCAACAAGTGTCTCCACCCCTCAAGGATCCACTTGACTGCCAAGAGCTCCTGGTTGCCTACATCATAGATGCGTTTAAATTGCATAAAAAATTTACAAACGAGAGGAACCGCTGGACTTGTTTGAGTGAGGCGGGACGATGCCAGTCAGTGACCGCCGTAACCTTAACAGGGTCCATTTGGATTGCGGCGGTAGAGATAATGTGGCCCAGGAAAGAGACTTGGGATACATGGAACTCACACTTCTCAATCTTGACATAGTTGACCCTGCAGGCAGCAGCTCATGAATTTGCAGATGTTCAGGATGTGTTCCGGAAGGGTCTTGGAGAAGATCAGGATGTCATCGAGGGTAACAAAGATAAACTGATTCAACGTATCCCTAAGAGTATCATTGACCAATGCTTGGAAGACTGCCAGTGAGTTCAAGAATCTGAATGTCATGACGGAGATAGCCGAGACCTCCGCAGTAGAGATAGCAGCCTTCGTCCATGCACCTGTTATGCTCCTGTGGGCTCAGACGTGTGCGTCCCAACTGCATTGGCTCCTCAATGCTGGGTTCAGAGGGCTTGTGGTGCTCAGGAAAATGGGATACTGGGGTGATGTCAAAAAGGTGCTGTCTCACAAGTTCTTGGAGGCGGCTGTCGATCCTGATTTCCAGCATTATCAGGGACTCGAGGTGCTCTGCCAGTACCGTTTGAGGCCAGTTCATCCTTGATGGAGATAGACATACCCTGGTTGAAAGCGATGACCAGGGCTTCCGTATTCCACCCACTCTCGGCAGTGAGGGTGTGGAACTCAATGGCGAAGTCAGCCACTGGTCTGGCCCCTTGGCTGATGTTGAACAGTCGATTCGTCGCTTCTTGTCCACTGACTGGGTCGTCGAAGACTCGTCGCACCTCAGCAGTGAAAGCTAATACAGAGCGGCAGGATGGTGGCTGCTGTTCCCACACCGCCGTTGCCCACACCAGAACCTTGATGTAGGTCATCATGGCCCGATCGGTGTGGAACGAGGAGGACTGTAGCTCAAACACTGAGAGAACACTGAGTGAGGAACCCCTTGAATCCAGGTGGTCATCACACCGCTCAGGGACTGGGATCTTGGGTTCCCGGTGCCGGATCCCTAGAGAAACTACAGCAACACCTGTAGCACTGGACGATTAGTCTTGGGCATTGGCTCCTCCTGGGTTGAGGTTGGACTGTGGTTGGTGGGAGTCGGTAAGTGCCCGGAGGGTCACTGATATTTGGGAGAGTTGTTCTTGCTGCTGCCCCAGCAGTGCTCCCTGGTGCGTGACAACATTCTTGATCTGGGTGATCTCTGCTGGGTCCATGTTTAGGCAGAAGCTTGCTGTGATGTAGCTGAGAACCTTGGGATTGAAAACAGAGGAAGATCTTCAAAGGTACAGTGCCTTGCGAAAGTATTCGGCCCCCTTGAACTTTGCGACCTTTTGCCACATTTCAGGCTTCAAACATAAAGATATAAAACTGTATTTTTTTGTGAAGAATCAACAACAAGTGGGACACAATCATGAAGTGGAACGACATTTATTGGATATTTCAAACTTTTTTAACAAATCAAAAACTGAAAAATTGGGCGTGCAAAATTATTCAGCCCCCTTAAGTTAATACTTTGTAGCGCCACCTTTTGCTGCGATTACAGCTGTAAGTCGCTTGGGGTATGTCTCTATCAGTTTTGCACATCGAGAGACTGACATTTTTTCCCATTCCTCCTTGCAAAACAGCTCGAGCTCAGTGAGGTTGGATGGAGAGCATTTGTGAACAGCAGTTTTCAGTTCTTTCCACAGATTCTCGATTGGATTCAGGTCTGGACTTTGACTTGGTCATTCTAACACCTGGATATGTTTATTTTTTAACCATTCCATTGTAGATTTTGCTTTATGTATTGGATCATTGTCTTGTTGGAAGACAAATCTCCTTCCCAGTCTCAGGTCTTTTGCAGACTCCATCAGGTTTTCTTCCAGAATGGTCCTGTATTTGGCTCCATCCATCTTCCCATCAATTTTAACCATCTTCCCTGTCCCTGCTAAAGAAAAGCAGGCCCAAACCATGATGCTGCCACCACCATGTTTGACAGTGGGGATGGTGTGTTCAGGGTGATGGGCTGTGTTGCTTTAACGCCAAACATAACGTTTTGCATTGTTGCCAAAAAGTTCAATTTTGGTTTCATCTGACCAGAGCACCTTCTTCCACATGTTTGGTGTGTCTCCCAGGTGGCCTGTGGCAAACTTTAAACAACACTTTTTATGGATATCTTTAAGAAATGGCTTTCTTCTTGCCACTCTTCCATAAAGGCCAGATTTGTGCAATATACGACTGATTGTTGTCCTATGGACAGAGTCTCCCACCTCAGCTGTAGATCTCTGCAGTTCATCCAGAGTGATCATGGGCCTCTTGGCTGCATCTCTGATCAGTCTTCTCCTTGTATGAGCTGAAAGTTTAGAGGGACGGCCAGGTCTTGGTAGATTTGCAGTGGTCTGATACTCCTTCCATTTCAATATTATCGCTTGCACAGTGCTCCTTGGGATGTTTAAAGCTTGGGAAATCTTTTTGTATCCAAATCCGGCTTTAAACTTCTTCACAACAGTATCTCGGACCTCCCTGGTGTGTTCCTTGTTCTTCATGATGCTCTCTGCGCTTTTAACGGACCTCTGAGACTATCACAGTGCAGGTGCATTTATGCGGAGACTTGATTACACACAGGTGGATTGTATTTATCATCATTAGTCATTTAGGTCATCATTGGATCATTCAAAGATCCTCACTGAACTTCTGGAGAGAGTTTGCTGCACTGAAAGTAAAGGGGCTGAATAATTTTGCTCGCCCAATTTTTCAGTTTTTGATTTGTTCAAAAAGTTTGAAATATCCAATAAATGTCGTTCCACTTCATGATTGTGTCCCACTTGTTGTTGATTCTTCACAAAAAAATGCAGTTATATATCTTTATGTTTGAAGCCTGAAATGTGGCAAAAGGTCGCAAAGTTCAAGGGGGCCGAATACTTTCGCAAGGCACTAAGTGATGTATTTTATCGCTATTTCTGACAAGCCTCTGCTTGTTTGGAAAATGTT
Organism: Oncorhynchus mykiss; assembly: GCF_057628025.1. Taxonomy (NCBI): domain Eukaryota; kingdom Metazoa; phylum Chordata; class Actinopteri; order Salmoniformes; family Salmonidae; genus Oncorhynchus; species Oncorhynchus mykiss. The sequence continues at coordinate 35,397,454 of NC_143050.1, read as the reverse complement.
TGTAATGCTTTTGTACACTGGGCGCTGTCCTCAAATAATCACATGCTATGCTTTCACCGTAGCCTTTTTGAAATCTGACAACGTGGCTGGATAAACAAGAAGTTAAGCTTTTAAACTACGTAAGACACATTTAAACGATGTAAGACACATTTTCATGAATGTTTAATATTACACATTCTGTATTTTGAATTTCGAGCTCTGCATTTTCACCGGATGTTGTCGAGGTGGGATGCTAGCGTCCCACCTAGCCCAAAAAGGTTTTAACCAAGAACGCAGTTTAAGAAAAATAACTGTTAAGTAACAAATAATTAATTATTGATGCTACCTATCCCTGTCGCGGGATCATTTTCGTCAGCAACCGCTGAATAGCATAGCGCAACAGTCAAAGAATATTACAAAAGAATATTCATATTCATGAAATCACAAGTGCAATATTGCAAAACACAGCTTAGCCTTTTGTTAATCCACCTGTCGTCTCAGATTTTGAAATGATGCTTTACAGTTTACCTTTGATGATCTTCGGATGTTTTCACTCACGAGACTCCCAGTTACACAACAAATGTTCCTTTTGTTCCATAAAGATTATTTTTATACCCAAAATACTGACCTTTGTTTGTCGCGTTATGTTCAGAAATCCACAGGAAAGAGCGGTCTTGACAACGCAGACGGAAATTCCAAATAGTCTTCATAATGTCCACAGAAACATGTCAAACGTTTTTTATAAACATTCCTCGGGTAGTTTTTAAAATATATATTCGATAATTTATCAACCGAGTGTGTAGGTTTTTGAATAACAGCGGGAGGAACAATGGCGGCTTTACTCTGTAGTGCAAAAATTCACTCTGAGAGCCCCCACCTATCCACTTATGCAATGTGATCTTTCATGCTCATTTTTCAAAATAAAAGCCTGAAACTATGTCTAAAGACTGTTGACACCTTAGGGAAGCCAGAGAAAAATGAATCTGGTTGATATCCCTTTAAATGGAGGATAGGCATGCATCGGAACAGAAGGGTTTCAAAATAAGAGGCACTTCCTGATTGGATTTTCCTCAGGGTTTCGCCTGCAATATCAGTTCTGTTTTACTCACAAACAATATTTTGATAGTTTTGGAAACTTTAGAGTGTTTAGACTTTAGAGTGTCAATTATATGCATATTCTAGCATCTGGTCCTGAGAAATAGGCTGTTTACTTTGGGAACGTTATTTTTCCAAAATAAAAATAGTGCCCCCTAGCTTCAAGAGGTTATTAACTTCTTCGATATAGGGGGCGCTCTTTTAATTTTTGGATGAAAAACGTTCCCGTTTTAAACAAGATATTTTGTCACGAAAAGATGCTCGACTATGCATATATTTGACGGCTTTGGAAAGAAAACACTCTGACGTTTCCAAAACTGCAAAGATATTGTCTGTGAGTGCCACAGAACTGATGTTACAGGCAAAACCCAGATAAAAATCCAATCAGGAAGTGCCGCATTTTTTGAAACCGCCTCATTCCAATGACTCCTTACATGGCTGTGGAAGAGCTAGGAGTCAGCTTACGTTTTCCACGTTTTCCCCAAGGTGTCTACAGCATTGTGACGTATTTGTAGGCATATCATTGGAAGATTGACCATAAGAGACTACATCTACCAGGTGGTCGCTTGGTGTCCTCCGTTGCAATTATTGCGTAATCTCCAGCTGCAGTATTTTTCCATTTGTTTCTGATGAGAAGCCAGCTGCCACCACTGATAGATTATCGAATAGATATGTGAAAAACACCTTGAGTTTGCCATGTTTCTGTCGATATTATGGAGCAAATTTGGAAAAAAGTTTGGCGTTGTAAGTGACTGCATTTTCCGGTATTTTTCTTAGCCAAACGTGATGAACAAAACGGAGCTATTTCGTCTACACAAATAATATTTTTGGAAAAAATGAACATTTGCTATCTAACTAAGAGTCTTGTCATTGAAAACATGACGAAGTTCTTCAAAGGTAAATTATTTTATTTGAATGCTTTTCTTGTTTTTGTGAAAATGTTGCCTGCTGAATGCTAGGCTTAATGCTATGCTAGGCTATCAATACTCTTACACAAATGCTTGTGTAGCTTTGGTTGAAAAGCATATTTTGAAAATCTGAGATGACAGTGTTGTTAACAAAAGGCTAAGCTTGTGTTTCAATATATTTATTTCATTTCATTTGCGATTTTCATGAATAGGAAACATTGCGTTATGGTAGTGAGCTTGAGGCTATGATTACGCTCCCGGACACGGGATTGCTCATCGCTAGAGGTTAAAGAGCAGCAGCAAAATAACAATAGCGAGGCTATATAAAAGGGGTACCGGTCAATGTGCGGGATGGAGGCACCGATAGGCGAGGTAATTGAGGTAATATGTACCGGATAGTGCAAATCATTTTGTGGGAGGACATTCTGAAAATATTATAGAGGGGAAAACTAAGAGGACAGAGAGATAATAGCAAAATAGTATTCAGTGCTGTCTAATTTGAGTATAATGAAGCCTGTTTCTTTGTGATGTTTTCTGCCTTCAGATATGGAAAACTGCGAAAGCCTGTTTGCATATGAAGAGAGGGGTCCCAATTCGTGTTCCAAGAGACTAAGGGTAAAACCGAAATGTCATGGGCGATATGTGTACCTATGTTAGCAAGTGTTGTATACTAAAATACAGTTAAACATCCCCCGCAACCTATTACAACTGGAGCATGTTGACCCTGTGTGGAAGTCTACTGAGTGTGCAGGGTTCGGTTTCAGCCCCTATTCAACTTGTCAAACGTAATGAGTTGATAATCAAGCGCGCTATTGCTGGTCTGGAACAGAAGTCTGCTCACCCAGTAGATCAGGGATCATTGGAGCAAGGTTGGTCACTACTGGTATGGACTTTTTTTTGTTCACCTGAAATGATGCTATAGGAATAGTAGGCTGCTCTACTAGTGAGGTAAGGACTGTCACTTCTGTATTACCCTTAGTGGTAACGGTTTTCCAAAATATATGTATTTAAATGTGCAGTTTTTATTGTGTTGATAATTTTCTTGTACATAGAATGTAAATTGTGTCAATAATTCAGCATCGACTGCCATTGATACTTTGTAGTGTTGAATTTGTTAAATAAGCAATTCTATACACCATGTATACCAAACATTAGGAACACCTTCCTAACATTGAGTTGCATTCCCCCACACTCATCCTCCCGGCTAGATGTCCTTTGGGTGGTGGACCATTCTTGATACACATGAGAAACTGTTGGGTGTGAAAACCCCAGAAAAGTGCAGTTCATGACGCAAACTGGCGTGCCTGGCATCTACTGCCATACCCCGTTGAAAGGCAGTTAAATATTTAGTCTTGCCTATTCACCCTGTGAATGGCACACACACACAATCAGCGTCACAATTGCCTCAAGGCTTAAAAATCCTTCTTCAACCTGCCTCCTCCCCTTCATCCATGTTTGATATCAATAAGGGATCATAGCTTTCACCTGGATTTATCTGGTCAGTCTGTCATTGAAAAAGCTTAATGTTTTGTTTACTCAGTGTATAAAAGCCTACTTGATAATACTCAATTATCTATTGTTGTTTAGACTAAGATGACTAACCTTTAAATATGAGTTAGCTAATTTGAACATTTTTGAAATTATGAAGTGTTGATCATTTTCTGGTGAAGTGTTTTAAACTTGTTTTAATTGTTGAAATATTATACAAAATTAATGAGTGTCAATGTTGATTAATCACAGATCACAATCCTGCAATGAAGAGGTGAAAGGGTTCTACTGTTTGTAATGTGTCTGTGTGTCTGTGTCGTATTTTCAAATTCACATTTCCTTTTTGTCTATCTGTTTTATTTGAGTCACTCTCTCAGTATATCAGCCATGTGAATCCATGTAGCAGCTTATCATATGGCATGCATCGACAATGCAGCCAAAGGCCTACATGGCATAACTGGCCTTATGGGCATGTGCAGTGCACCCCTTGCCATTTGAAGCAGAGAATAGCTAAACTCACACATTGTTTACATGTTGAGCAATGTGTTCTCATTTTGAAATTAGACCATTAGGCAATGCATGAGGCATATTAATATTAAATTGTTTGTTGCTAATCCAACCCAAAATAAGGAGATGGCAATTAGGCCTCAGGGGGTGAGAATTGCAGGTAACATATTGTAGCGTTCATTGTGTCTTATTTCATCCATTTTAGCAATGTTTCTTGCTAAAAGGTTGCAGTTCTTCCCATAGATAGAGCAATCATGTACTGTGTATGTTTCACTGACATGATAAGCTAGAGACTTGGCTAACACATCTAATGTTTCAGATCAATAATATGCTGTTTTTATCAACATTTTGAGAAATGACATGAAAACCAGCGCACTGCAGCACATTTCAATTGGTAAATTGCTCTAAAATTATGTTTGTTTGTCACCAGTGCTTGTTTTGTTAATTTTTCTAGGGCTTGTGGCATTACTTTACCTCTGTTTATCTTGCTCATTGATTGGGTTAGGATGAACTGTCACTCCATCAACTGTGATGGGAGTGGGGGCCAGTAACGTTGGTTGTTGGAAAGGTTCAACTGAAAACTATTTTTACATTTGTTCTCAAATCATTTGTTATTGCTTTCAAATAAGAATTTTGCTCTTGCTTTAAAATGATTTTCTTTCAAGTTTTTTGTTTTTCTTTTGATATCATTATTTTTGTTTACAAGTCTATACATTTTGCTTTCAATTTTTTTTCCAACATCCATTATTTCACTTTTCCTCAAAAATATTATTTTCACATCTATTTAAAATATTCAACTCAATACTTAAGGCATGAAACTGACCCTATATGTTTGCAGATAAAACTGTTGTGTAGAGCACTTAATCATTTGTATAGTATACAGTATGTATGCTGGTATAGCACACTTATCTACATGCCCAAATAAGAGCGTCAGTATAGTATGAAAAATGTGGCATATATTTGAAGAGTCTTTTTATTCCAAATTGACTGCAAACAGCTGTTACCTGGCAACAGCTGTTAATAGAGGTAGAATTTGCGTACTCGTTTATCTCAAATGCTTCAATGGAACTTATTTCTGTACTAAAGGAACATAGATAAAAACATTTTTTTTAAACACTTCAACTAGTCTGCAGTATGTCTGCTGCCATTCCACCACACAACAATTATAGCTTTAGTCTAGAACTCCAATAAACATGTTCACTTACAGCTCTAGAACACCAACAAAAATGTTCACTTTGGGTTAGATTCTACCAGATCCACGCTAGCCGACACCTGCATAGTTTTGATGGTGTCAGAGGTAGAACTGCATTACAGCTATCAAATCCACCAGCGGCTCTCAGAATTGCAATAAAAGCTTAAGAAGTAATTATCTTTCCGTGAAAAAGGAAATGTCAATGAATAGAGAGTCAGAATAAAGGATTGGCAAGACACACACACACATACACACACTGTGTTTGACACAACACAAAGTGTACAGGTGTAACAAGTGTTGAATTTCATGTAATGTAATTACACAAAATCTGAATAGTTCCCATGCCTGAGTACATTCCTTTTGTTGTTGTTGTTGCCCTTTTTCATGTTGAACACTTCCTTTTCCTTCTGCATTCCCCCTCATAAACATCCCCTGCCCCCCTTACCTCTTCCCTTTTCCCTGTCTACCCATGTGGAAGAGGTAGATTACTGTAAAATTGTCCCATGAATCATAATCAATCCTATATGTTAATGAACTAATAAGGCATGAGAACCCAGGGATTATTGTGCGATAACTCCGGACTAAGGGCTGTTGCTGTTCTTAGTCGTGTAGCAACACCCAAGGCGTTGCAACCCAAGTGTGCTGGTCGTTAGTTATTTTCTCATGTTTTGACCCAGTCATTAATTCAAATCCTTCTATTCATTCGACATTGCTATGCTAAACATCTGTTGAGGTTGGCGAGTCCGAGCTAGCCAAGCTAGTTGGTGATGTTAATAGTGAAGTTTCCGATGATAGCACACTAGTGGAAGAATTGGCCTTGGTCCTGGCGCTGGTTGGTGACAGCCAGTGCTTGCCTCTTCTTTGGTGGAGAATGGGACTTCCCACTCACATCTTTGCCAGTTAAAATGACACTCAAGCGTTTTCTGTTCTCCATGTTAGGGGTTGCCAATAACTCTTGAGTGAGCTCTCACACCGATGGCCACTTACAGTCATCATTTCGCAAGTCAGTTTGGTGAAAACACACCACTGGTGGGAAAATTGTCATATTTTCTTGATGCAGATTTTTTAATATTGAAAGAAAATCTTTCTCAAATGGATTAAAACCTAGTTACCAACCCTGATCCTTTGGTTCAATGTAAGCCGATCAACGCTAGCATGATCGCAGGGTTCTATGCACGAGAGGTACAGCACATTTAGGCGTGAAGCAGAGTCATTCAAAACGTGTTTGATGTTCACGACCAGATTTTCTTTTGATGCGATGTTTTGATCTACTGTGTCAGAGATATTTCTCTGCAGATATTTATTTTTTTCTCACGTTTTCAAGACATTCTCAGTTTCATTTGGAATGTTTATGCATGTGAATGTGCATACTGAGTATTTAGTTCCATTTATTCTATTTTCTCCAATTACAGACCAAGTTTTTTTTCTGGTCTTTGCATATGTATAGGCATAGTCTCCATCATGTACTATTCCAGTGACACTGGAATAGTGTAAGCTGAGCCCTGATAAACCCCAATTCATAGACTGTTCTCTATATACCCCAGGTCATAGAGTATTATCTCTGCTACCGGTAATATGTACCGATGCACCCAATCTAGTCTCAGAGCATTTCATATTATTCTGTATGTATATGTGCAAAAATCCATTTAGTATGATATGTACATTTCATATGTATTCATTTGTGGATGTCCATCATCCATTTGGTATGATATGTATGTTATGAACTACAATTCATATGATATGTTAAGAATTGCAATTCATACAATATGTTACAAATTGCAATTCGTACAATATGTTACGAATTTGCCAAACGTACAAAATTGTTAAGGATTTGCTAAACGTATGATATGTTACAAATTCCAATTTGTTGTGGCTAACATTAGCTAGGTGGCTACGTGGCTAATGCTATTGTTAGCTATCTGGCTAACATTAGCTAGGTTAGGGGTTGGGGTTAGGGTTAAGGTTATGAGTTAGGTTAAAGGGTTATGTTTAGGGTTAGGGGAACGGTTAGCTAACAGGGTTATGGCGAAGGATTAGCTTACATGCTAAATTGTTGCAAAGTAGCTCAAATGTAGAAGGCAGCTGAAAAGCTGCTAAAATGTTAAAGTTGTCTGTGATTTGAACCTTTGGATTTGAACCCTTGCTAGACATTCGTGTAATATGCATACCCACCCACTCCAACCAACCACCCTCCTTTTGTTTTTGCCTTAAGCAACCTTAACATATACTAATTTAATTGTCCCGGATTTACGTTTACTGTCTTATGTCTAGTCTATGAGACGGCTGATACACCAAGTCTGGAACCAACAGGACCCTGAAGAGCTTCAACCCCCAAAGCCATAGGAGTTCAAAATAGTTATTTAAATAGCTAACCAAAAAGCTACCTGTACTATCTACATTGAACCTTTTGTATGAATTTTTTTGACTGCTGTCACTTATTCCCAGTTATTTGTACATATCTACACTTAGGGCCAGTATCTACAAAGTCATCACAAGTACTATCTTTTGCTTTTCAAACTCTCCAGATGTTTGCGTAATTCTGAGTGTAACAAGTGTTAGATTCCATGCCTGATATTAGTGTATGTTTCTTTTGTTGTTGTAAGTGCCCTTGTTAATGTCCCACACTTCCTTCTCCTTCTGCATTCCCCCTCATAAACATCCCCTGACTACCCCCCTCTTCCCTGTCTACCGTACACATATGGAGGAGGTAGGTTACAGTATTATTGTCCCATGAAAATCACAATCAATCCTACTGTATATGTTAAAACACATAATGAGTTTATATGTTTACTGACAGGGTATTATAATGGTCTCCCACCATTACAGTATATTGTGATATATTTTCATGCCATTATCAGGTATGTCATGTGTATTTGTTTGTTAACATTTTTCCGGGGATCGGTGTCCCATCCACAGGACAGTTGAGCAAACATAGACTATTGCGATTAGCATGAGGTTGTAAGTAACAAGAACATTTCCCAGGACATAGACAGGACATAGACATATCTGATATTGGCAGAAAGCTTGAATTCTTGTTAATCTAACTGCACTGTCCAATTTACAGTAGCTATTACAGTGAAATAATACCATGCTATTGTTTGAGGAGAGTGCACAATTTTGAACATGAAAAGTTATTAATAAACAAATTAGGCACATTTGGGCAGTCTTAATACAAAATTTTGATCAGAAATGCAATGGTTCATTGGATCAGTCTAAAACCTTGCACATACACTGCTGCCATCTAGTGGCCAAATTATATATTGCACCTGGGCTGGGATAATAAATGATGGCCTTTCTCTTGCATTTCAAAGATGACGGTGCAAAAAAACATAAAAAAGAGCGTTTTTTTTTTTCTTTGTATTATCTTTTACCAGATCTATTGTGTTATATTCTCCTACATTCCTTTCACATGTCCACAAACTTCTAGGTGTGTACCAAGAATATGCATATCCTTGCTTCAGGGCCTGAGGTATTTCGTTAGATTTGTCATTTTAGGCTACATTTAAAAAAGGAGCGGATCCTTCACCTCACGATATTTTGCTGACTGTTAGTTCCTCGCAGGTGCACATCTCTGCATATCATTCCTGGCTGTTATTAAGAATACCCATCGCTCATACTGTACGTAGCATTTACCTTATGATAGAATGTACTGTTATGTTACGAGATTCTTGTTACATTGGGGCCTGTCTACTTCCCATGTGGAAGAGAGGAGTTGGCGAAAAAGGGCAGCACAGCATTTGTTCACGGACATTTTTCCTGTCATTATCAGAGAGTAAAAGATAAACCCTGATCCTATGGTCATATGTAAGCCGATCAAAACGCACAAAGCAGAGGCAATCTACACTGGTCACAGGCACACACACACACACACACACACACACAGTCATTGGTGAAGCTCCAGGATAAACTCACCCTACAAACTTCTCCAGCCCAACACACTTCACATCCAAAATCACTGTCACACAGTAAGATAGTGACTCAAGAAAGGCTCCGGAACTTTGGCAACTAGTAAGTATTTTTTGAAACCTCCCATTTGGGCTGGATGTGTCAATGTGTAGTACATACAGTACATGCATAATCTATGAGCAGAATTACTTGTCTCACTTCAATTAACCACAGAATCCTTGAAAGCGACTGTTTACTGGGCGCTGTGTGGTGACATTTTCCCTACATTTTCCCCCCACGTGGGCCAGCCCTCTAGCAAATTTGACTTCCAGCCAATGAGGTTCAGCCTCTCCCCATTTGAGTGACCGCTAGCAAGATACACACACACAGCAGAGCAACAGAGAGAGCAATGAAGTGGTGTACATACTATACCTGAACACATGTGACATACTGTAGTACGCAATTTTCGGGGACCATGCTCATGAACGCTATTTTCAGAACTACTGGCTAAAAAGTATACAAATGTACAGGAGAATCTCTTTAACTGGCTTCATTAAAAACTCATCCCTGAGTATAGAGTTGTTCACACGAACACACGCACGCACAAGCACAAACACACACACAGATACACATGCATCTTGCTGGGGATAGAGGACAGTGCTACTGTTTGTTTGTATTTTAGTCATGTCTCTCACAGAGCGTGGTGATGCTTGATGTTGTTGTTCTACCCCTCTGGTTGAGTCCTCTCTGCTGATTGACTTCCTTTGTTGTTTCAATGTGATTTGACTTCATCCGAGCTCTGTTTGGCTTTCCTTTAACGTCATGGCAAATCACATGAACTCTCTTCTTTTAATAATGTACACTAAAATCTGAATGTCCATGTTGTTCTGGTGGAACAACAGAGATAATGAGTGACTGATGATGCTGTCTGATCTGGGGGATAATGTACTGCAGGACTGTAATGTTGCAGTAATGTAATGTGGAGCCATGTGTTCATGGTATCTCTCTGGAGAGCAGGCTCATCTCAGACCTGCTTTCCTCATCCCTGTTCTGAAACCCTTTCTAATTTCTTTCCTTCAGTTCCTTCGCTCAATTTCTCAATTTAAATTTATTTTTCATTTGATTTAACCTCTTGAACCTCTGGGGGCAGTATTTCATTTTTGGATGAAAAACGTGCCCGTTTTAAGCGCAATATTTTGTCATGAAAAGATGCTCGACTATGCATATAATTGACAGCTTTGGAAATAAAACACTCTGACGTTTCCAAATCTGCAAAGATATTGTCTGTGAGTGCCCCAGAACTGATGCTACAGGCGAAACCAAGATGAAACTTCAAACTGGAAGTGAGCAAAATTTGGCGCTGTTTTCCATTGTCTCCTTATATGGCTGTGAATGCGACAGGAATGAGCTTACACTTTCTGCCGTTTCCCCAAGGTGTCGGCAGCATTGTGACGTATTTGTAGGCATGTCATTGGAAGATTGACCATAAGAGACTACATTTACCAGGTGTCCGCTCGGTGTCCTGCGTCGAAATTGGTGCGCAAACGCCAGGTGCAAGTATTTTTCCATTTGATAGAGAGGAGAATCCAAACTTCCACGAATGATATATCATCGAAGAAATATGTGAAAAACACCTTGAGGATTGATTCTAAACAACGTTTGCCATGTTTCAGTCGATATTATGGAGTTAATTTGGAAAAAAGTTAGGCGTTTTGATGACTGAATTTTCGTTTTTTTTTGGTAGCCAAACGTGATGTACAAAACGGAGCGATTTCTAATACACAAAGAATCTTTTTGGAAAAACTGAACATTTGCTATCTAACTGAGAGTCTCCTCATTGAAAACATCCGGAGTTCTTCAAAGGTAAATTATTTTATTTTAATGCTTTTCTTGTTTTTGTGAAAATGTTGCCCGCTCAATGCTACGCTAGCTATCAATACTGTTACACAAATGCTTGTTTTGCTATGGTTGAAAAGCATATTTTGAAAATCTGAGATGACAGTGTTGTTAACAAAAGGCTAAGCTTGAGAGCTAGCATATTTATTTCATTTCATTTGTGATTTTCATGAATAGTTAACGTTGCGTTATGGTAATGAGCTTGAGGCTGTACTCACGATCCCGGATCCGGGAAGGCTAGTATCAAGATTAAACCCTTATTTTACCAGGTAAGTTGACTTAGAACACATACTTATTTACAGAAACAATCTGGGGAATAGTTACAGGGGAGAGGAGCGGGGATGAATGAGACAATTATAAACTATCAAACGTGATGGTATGAGGGCCAGATTGGGAATTTAGCCAGGACACCGGGGTTAACACCCCTACTCTTACGATAAGTGCCATGGGATCTTTAGTTACCACAGAGAGTTAGGACACCCGTTTAATGTCCCATCCAAAAGATTGCACCCTACACAAGGCAATGTCCCTAATCACTGCCATGGGGCATTGGGCTCCTACTGGCCCTCCAACATCACGTACCACAGCATCTGGTCTCCCATCCAAGACCAACCCTGCTTAGCTTCAGAGGGTGGTACAGCAGTGGGATTCATGGTGGAATGCAGAGGTGTGTGTGTGTGTGTGTGTGTGATGTAGCTGGTCTGTGTATTACCGTATGTGAGCAGGTATTTAACTTAATCTGTTCTTCAGTGACATACACACACACACACACACTCACACTCACTGCTATGTGCTGTTATGTTGGTAGTTGTAGCAGGGTAGAGCAGAACAGTGGAACTCCTAATAGAATTGATTACTGAGTGGAAATGGTGGAGAAATGCTGGTTTCAGGGAATTTTTATGTGTGTGCGTGTCTGTGTGAGTGTGAGCACGTCAGAGCATTACAGATCGTGTCAGAGTGGATGTTCTCTCTTTCTCCCACAGCACACACACACAGATCAGTCAGTAATCCCAGAATCCTTTGCACGCAGACGTGCGTCAATCGGCACCAGCCAGAAAACCTCCTCAGGAAACACTCTCCATACCTCTTCTCGCTCTCTCTTTCTATCCCTCTCCATACCTCTTTCTCCCACTCCATTCCTTTCTCTCTCTCTTTCTCCCACTCTCTCTCGCCCTCTATTTCCTCTTTCTCCCTCTATTTCCTCTCCTTTTCTTTATTTTGCTCTTTCTCTCTCTCTCCTGTTTCCTCTCTCTACTTTCCTCTCATTGCCTCTCCTATCCCCTCTTCTCTCTCCTTTCTCTCCTCTCTCTCCTCTCTCTCGTCCCTTCCACTCTCCTCCTCTCCTCTACCCTCCCTTATTCCTCTCTCCTTTCCTCTCCCCTTCACTCATTCTGTTGAGTCATGTATTTGTCGGTACTTAACCCCCCTCCCCCTCCTCTTAACAAGCTCCTCTACATAAAGGCCAACAAAGCAGCGGATTGGTTGGTTGTCGGGCTGTCGCCTGGCCGGTCGTCAGGGTGGCCTTGATTTGTCTGTTTCAACACTGATAACGCAAGTAATTATCTCACTGTGTTAAGCCTCACCACCTCACACACCCACATACCCTACAAAGAGACACAAACATTCCACAAACACACACATAAACACTTCAACTATTCGCCCTACCTTACGCAATAAAACTGACATTTGGCATGCAGAGAACGTTGTCAGACAGAGGACTCGTATGGGTATGTGCACCTGTGTGACCGTGCCTATTTGTGTGTGTGTGTGTGTGTGAGGTGCAGGGCTGTGGTACTGATTGATTAGCCTGATTAAACTGTGAACTATATGCAGAGGGAATATTTTGCATATTAAAGACACTAGGCTTCTCTTCCTCCCTGTCACTCAGAGGACCAAGGACAAACAGTTAGACATGACCACCTTGTTTCAGAGGACAGTTAGTGACATGGTCTAAGAGGACAGGTAGAGCCACGGTCTCAGAGGACAATGAGAGACACGGTCTCAGAGGACAGTGAGAGACACGGTCTCAGAGGACAGTGAGAGAAACGGTCTCAGAGGACAGTGAGAGACACGGTCTCAGAGGACAGTGAGAGACACGGTCTCAGAGGACAGTGAGAGACACGGTCTCAGAGGACAGTGAGAGACACGGTCTCAGAGGACAGTGAGAGACACGGTCAAAGAAGACAGTGAGAGACACGGTCAAAGAGGACAGTGAGAGACACGGTCAAAGAGGACAGTTAAAGACATTTTGTTATCAAACATTTGTCATCAAAGTCTGACATTCTCTGCATGCATGGTGCTTTCAAGACAACTGGGAACTCAGGAAAAAACTAGGTGTCAGTGATCTTCAGGTCGGAGCTCTAGAGAGCGGACGAAATTCCGAATTGGATGACCATTCAAAACGTATTTTCACAGTCGGAGCCTATTTTTTTCAGAGTTCCAGGTTGTCTTAAACTCACTGAAATCTGAGATCTCCCAGTTCCAAGTTTCCAATTGTTTTGAACATGGCAGAAGTCATACTGTATTTACAGCATGGCCAATGTATTCAACATTTTCTGGCCCAATGGTACTGTATGTGAATGTTTATCTTTTTAAGTTGATCCATTTAAGCAGACTTGGACCACACACCCGCTCCACTGAATAGCAGGTTAGTGATTGCTTTGCAATGCTTAAAGTTAGCCACTGATTCCTTCCAAACCACTCTGTTGAATTTGCGATTTCCAACTTGTTGTGTAATGTTAATGGCCGATGGCACCGATGCTGGCTGGCCCATCACCACACAAAGCACTGAGCTAGGCTGAAACACCTGCATTTTGGAGTTGCCTTATTCAAGAAACAAAAAAATATAAAAATTTTGTATACGATAATAAAAACACTTTACATTTTTTGCATACTGATATGTGACATGTATTTAAGCCAAAATAACATGCAAAACAGGCCAACAAATGTACATTATAATGATTAAAAAAAATATATATATATATATTTTTTTATATATATATATATATATCACACATACAAACAGCACCAGTCAAAAGTTTGGACACAACTACTCATTCAAGGGTTTTTCTTTATTTTTACTATTTTCTACATCGTAGAATAATAGTGAAGACATCAAAACTATGAAATAACACATTCATGTATGAAACAAAATCAAAATAGATTTTAGATTCTTCAAAGTAGCCACCCTTTGCCTTGGTGATAGCTTTGCACATTCTCTGCATTCTCTCGACCAGCTTCACCTGGAATGCTTTTCCAACAGTCTTGAAGGAGTTCTCACATATGCTGAGCACTTGTTGGCTGCTTTTCCTTCATTCTGCAGTCCAACTCATCCTAAACCATCTCAATTGGGATTGTGGAGGCCAGGTCATCTGATGCAGTACTCTATCACTATCCTTCTTGGTCAAATAGCCCGTACACAGCCTGGAGGTCTGTTGGGTCATTGTCCTGGTGAAAAACAAATGATAGTCCCATTAAGCGCAAACCAGACGGGATGGTGTATCGCTGCAGAATTCTGTGGTAGCCATGCTGGTTAAATGTGCCTTTAATTCTAAATAAATCACTGACAGTGTCACCAGCAAAGCACCCCCACACCATCACACCTCCTCCTCCTTCACAGTGGGAACCACACATGCGGAGATCATCCGTTCACCTAGTCCGCGTCTCACAAAGACAGGGTGGTTGGAACCAAAAATCTCAAATTTGGACTCATCAGACCAAAGGACAGATTTCCACCAGTCAAATGTCCATTGCTTGTGTTTCTTGGCCCAAGAAAGTCTCTTCTTCTCATTGGTGTCCTTTAGGAGTGGTTTCTTTGCAGAAATTCAACCACGAAGGCCTGATTCACAGTCTCCTCTGAACAGTTGATGTTGAGATGTGTTTGATATTTGAACTCTATGAAGCATTTTTTTGGGCTGCAATTTCTGAGGCTGGTAACTCTAAATTAACTTTCCTCTGCAGCAGAGGTAACTCTGGATCTTCCTTTCCTGTGGCAGTCCTCAGGAGAGACAGCTTGATGATAGCACTTGATGGTTTTTGCGACTGCACTTGAATAAATTTTCCGAATTGACTGACTTTCATGTCTTAAAGTAATGATGGACTGTCGGTTCTCTTTGCTTATATGAGCTGTTCTTGCTATAATATGAACTTGGTCTTTTACCAAATAAATATACCACCCCTAGCTTGTCACAACACAACTGATTGGCTCAAATGCTTTAAGAAGGAAAGAAATTCCACATATTAACTTTTAACAGGGCACACCTGTTAATTGAAATGCCTTCCAGTTGACCACCTCGTGAAGTTGGTTGAGAGAATGCCAAGAGTGTGCAAAGCTGTCATCAAGGCAAAGGGTCGCTCCTTCAAAGAATCTCAAATAAAGCATGTATCTTGATTTGTTTAACACTTTTTTGGTTACTACATGATTCTATATGTGTTTTTTCATAGTGTCGATGTCTTCATTGAAGAGATGGCGCCAGAGGAGATGGCTGACGTTTTTCTCACACCTAACCAAATGTTTTATTGTGTGTTTTAAAAAAATATATATTTGTAACTCATTTTTCTGCCACGGTCTCTTATGACCGGAAATATGTGTTATTTCATAGTTTTGATATCTTCACTATTATTCTACAATGTAGAAAATAGTAAAATAATAAGAAAAACCCTTGAATGAGTAGGTGTGTCCAAACCTTTGACTGGTACTGTGTAGTTTTTGACGAACAGATGGGGCTCAAAACAGGTGGGGCTCTGCTTATGAATATCGCCGTTTCAGCACCAATTGGTAGATACAAAAATGTTGCAGCCAAATACGTATATTGGCACTTTTCTTCAATAAATCCCTATTTCTTCTACTATAAAATAAGTTGAAATTGAAAACAAACTTTGTCTACAGACCTTGTTATTGGATTTGAAACATTGCAGAACCCATTTTCTTTCTTGTAAATGTAACCTTTTGACACGTACAATCGCATATGTGTAATCATTGTTGAGTGATCCCTGCAGCGTGCCATTGCAAATATGTGATTGGAACAGTAGCAACAGAACGCAAGATGCAACAAATGCATCTAAACACCATTGTTCTCTGAACAGCATCTGAATATTTTTGGGTATTGATGGAAAATAAAGGTCTTAAACTTTATTCCTCAATTTGACCTTTTATTGTACAAGATAAATGCGACCATCATCCAAGCATCACAGGGAACACATCTACAGCCAAACTCATTCCATATAACTTAAACTCACCCCATTCCGAACAAATGTGCGCAACCGCAACATTCAAATGAGGCTACAAAGAAAACGAATGGGACTGTAGCGACTGTGTTGACGTCAAAATCAGGGGTGTGAACTACGTTTCTATTCAAGCGTTGATCGACATGGTAATGGCTCTATAGTATTGGAGAAAAGTTGAAAAAAACGGACCCTCCTTTACATCGTGACGTGTCATGTCGTAACGTACAGCACGCATAAAGCAACTATTTCTGTCTTACAATCTCTCTCCACCTGGTGTAGGACTTCTCTCATCCTTTAAAAACAAGAAATGGACAGTTATTTGCATCATCATTGCAAGCGATCATCATTCTCAACGCCGCTGTTTACTTCTAAGATCACTTTAGCACCGCCCTAAAAACCCGATTCAAATTCGACACAAACCTTCAAATAGGTACATAATGACACAGTATAGAAACTCTTTATAGTGTTTTATTTACATTTTAGAGGCGATAAGGTGATAAGTTGGACAGATCGAGTGAAAAAAAGCTATTTTCCCACACAACATCTCCCTTTCTCACTACCACGCATTAGTTTCGCTTCCCCACCCGCAATTTTTAAAAAGACCCGACGGGACTCATAGCCTGCTTGAATTATGCAGAAACGGGCAGCGTTTAGGTCATGTAATTGATTCTGTTGGAAAGGGGAGAAATTGTGCTTTACAATGGTATTAACATTACAGTTGGAAGTATTACGTTTTTGGGGCGCTAAAATAAGGGCAATTGCACGTACCAAGGAGATGAGTTTACGTTACCAGTCTAAATAACAGGTTGCGATTAAAAAATATAAGTTAGTGACCTAACAGCTAGCCTAGTTTACAATGCACCACATCTCTGGAGCTCAAAAGGGACAAATGTAATATTGTTTAGATAAGAGATACGTGTCAGTTTAGCCAACAGCGGCTAAATGCTAAAGGATGGCTGCCATGTTTCTTCATGTTTGACAAGTGAAACCTCCCTAATCCCAGAATGCCATTCACTATAATTCAGAATTCAAAACAACTGAGAACTCGGAAATATCTGACTTCCGACTTAGATTCAAAACACGTGGCAACCTCGAAAGAAATTAGCTCCGACTGGGAAAAAATTTATTTGAACGTTCATCCAACTTGGAATTCTAACTCAGGTACTCGGGCCTCTTTCTAGAGCTCCGACTTTCCAACCTGAAGATCAAGGACATCATGATTTGACCTTTTACCTCATGATTTTACCTAGTTGTTTTGAAAGCGTCATTAGAGGCAAATAAACAAAGTGAAATATGGCTGCCCCCATTTTTATCATGTTATAAATCTGCGATGTGCTTGCTACAGTGTATAGAAGAACAGCAGCACATAAAACTGTAAATTACTTTTCAAGTTTTGACAAATCACAAAGCAAATTCACTTTCATCACCTCACAGATCAAAACCCAAATAATTTTCCTGGGACTACACTGTGTAGTTAGTAATACTTGAAGTTTATAGAAATGCAAGTATGTTTTGGATGGAGAGCGATAACTGGTCCGGCCATGTAACATTCAGCCCGTAGCATGAACCTAGATAACCTTGTCAAGCTCCCATAGTTTATGATAACCCACTGCATCTACAACCTAGGTTCACTCATGCCGCGGTCTCTGCGTACAATATAGCTGATTACACACAAACCATTTAATCTGATCACCCAAACAGACTACCCCATGTTGTTGCTGACATGACTTGATCTACCCTGTTCTCACTCTCCTCCACCCTGGCGAAGCCATAATACTCACCGCATGTGATGAGAAATACCTTCATCGCTTGGTGACGAGGCAGGCATCTGTAGGCTACATGCCCAGTGGTGATATTACATTGACATGTTGATTAAATGTAGCCACCGCTGAAGCCCAGTTTTTCCAAGGGAGAATAAATTCATTTAAAAAATGAACACAAAGTATTTAGGAAGTCAGCGTTTCCTGCCTTTAGCCATGCCCGGTATATGTATTATGCTCATACCTCGCTGCCATTTAGTTTGCTTGCCACTATTGTATCAAATACACCGGACTTAGCACCTCGAGGTTTCCCTCCCTATCTCACACACGTAGCCCCTCTTTCAGATAATACATGTAATATAGATGATAATAATAATTATACAATTATCAATAATACTACAAATACTCACTGCCACTACTATAGGGAGAACATTTTATAAAGCCTCATATGAAGCGGACATTGCGGTCTTGATGCAATGAGGGGTGCAGAGAATAGCGGCAAAATGCAACAATCAAACTCTAGAACAGCAGCATAGAATTCTGGTACCTCGTGCAGAAAGAACTCCCGCTGTAAGGGCCTTTCTTAATATTTAGAATTTACACGTCAAAAGGTTAAGTTTATAAATGTTCTTTTTTTTAAATGAAGACAAATGGCATGGACAAAATTATTGGCACCACAGCCTTTGGCCAAGACAACTGGCGACAAATGCTTCTTGTAGCCATCAATAAGTTTGTTGCACCTTTCCACTGGCAATTCGGCCCAATCTTCGTCAGCTCTCGCTATCGGTTATGTATGTGATTCAGATCTGGACTCTTCGCTGGCCGCTCCAGAACAGTCCAGCATTTCTTCTTGAATCATTCCAGGGTGCTTTTGATGTGTGTTTGGGGTTGTTGTCTTGCTGGAAGACCCACAATCTTCAACAGAGACAGTTTTTGGACACTGGGTTGAACATTGTACTTAAAAACACCGTAAAAATCAACTGATTTTCTGATGTCTTGAACACAATCAGGGCCCCCAGTATCAGAGGCAGCAAAGCAACCTCACGGCATTACCGAACCTCCCATGTTTGGTTGTGGGGAGGGTGTCATTTTCTTTGAATGCTTAATTTGGTCTTTGGTAAACATAGGAAGACCCCACTGCTGAAGGCGATACAAGAACACCATATTGAACTTCACATAAACCCACCTAAACAAGCCTAAATCCTCGGAAAAATTTACTGTGGACCAATGAAACAAAATTAGAGCTCTTTGGCAATACAAGTCAGCGCTGTGTTTGCTTATTTCAACTTATTTTTTAGAAGAAACAGGAAATGATTTAAGAAAAGTGCAAAAATATATTATCCTAGTCTACCTACTTCATAAAAAAATTGTTTGGAGAGCCTTTACGCACAAAATATATTGGTGAATCAAAAATACAGTGGATTGATTAATTCTGAAAGTTGTCTTTCAGTTGTTCAATCCATTAAATATTGGAAGGTGAGAAAACTGTAACAAGAAGTGTTGACCAACAGTCCAATAAATCTACCCTAATCCTCACTGATCATGGATCTGATACAACAAAGGTCCAGTCTTCATAAACCATGTGGCAGGCTCCAGGTTTAAACTGCCAGACTTGATCTGCTTTCCATGATGATTCCATGAAGTGGGCTACATGTCCCATACTATTGAACAACTAATATGTTAAATATTATCCACCATTGCTAGCGACCCTTTAGGATCAAGCACACGGACAGACGTGACAGAGGAAAGACTAATTACTTTTGGGTGTGTCTATTTTGGCGGAGATCTACATTTTTGTTCTACGAGGGCCGTTAGAGATCTGGTCAAAGAGACATGGTCTAATAGGACAGTTGTAGACGTGGTCTAAGAAAAGAATAACTACTGAAAACATTGGTATTACCGGTCAGTTAGACTGGGGAAAATAAAGGATCATTCCAGAATGATGAAAATGACACAATGGAAATTCTGCAAACCCAATGGGAGCAAAGTGCGACGGAAGCTGTGATACACACGGATGCACGGACGCACCGGCGTACGGACACACACAAAACAAACAAACTGTCGATGTTTGCACAGGGACATTAGCCTGAAGACAGATTCTATCCTGCACCAAGAGAGAAAATGGTTTTCTGATTGAATCAACAGCTACCTGCTGCTCCCTTATCGCACACACACACACACAGACTGTACGTTACAACCCATGTTATAAAAATATTGTGCTGGTCCTAAACAATGTGTTTTTTCAAAAAGAGGAGAGCAAGGTGAACATCCAATTACTAGAGTTCATAACATAAGAACAAAGCCAATAGGTCATGTGTAAATCAGTTGGCTTCTTGGGAAAATGATGGGTAAAACCTTTATTCATATTCCGTGGAATATTTATAGGCATTCTTCAGGAAAGACCATTTGATCATAGATAAAAAATAATGTGTTTCATTAACTAAACATCCCCTTCCACTTAACTCTCATTGTATTTCCATAATATATAACATCTAAGAGAAACAAACATTAACTAACAAAATATTACTCTCAGAATTAGCTCCTCAATTAAACAATGCCATGAGAGGGAGAGGTTGACTTTGAGATGATGGCAAATCAATTTGCCCTGAAAGTGGTTGAAATTGCAGAAGAAGGACATTCTTCAAAAAGGGTTGAATAGAGAGAAATATGACAGCTGCTCTGTTAATGTATCCTGTTCTCCTTTAAAAAGTTATCCTGTGTGTGTGTGTGTGTGTATGTGTGTGTTACTTAAAAAGAAAATTCCATATCCACAGCAAGTGCTACTGTTAAGTCTTTTTTGTGAGCTACGTTCAGTTAACGGTTTCTCAGCTCTGCACCTTTAACACCTCACACAAATCTATCACGTAAATGACTCAAGAAACTGATAATTTTCTTAAACCAAGTACTCACTAATCGACTCTCCCTCGAGTTGACTTCTTGCATGAAACGTGCATATTTCAGCAATAAAAATTGTCCTCGGTATGTTGTGACTTTTCAACAGGGCAAACAACTGTCAACGTTTTTTCATTGAGGTTCTCTGGCGCAAATAAGTCCACTAACAAATTGTGGGTCTTTCTGTCAATAATCGTCTGAAAAATGGATTTATACTTTTTTTGTACTTGAGCCCAATAGCCTCTAAATACTGTTCTAACCTTTCCAAATAGGCTTTGAAACTTTCCTCACTTTCCTCGGCATTGCCGAATGCCATCTTCAGCGCTAACTTTTCACACAGACTGTCTCGATGGAGCTAGCACTTTCTTGCTCGCTATGTTCCCCTTCAGACAAAAATTCTGGTTCCTTGTCGCCAATCTGTTGCATCCCCAGTAAAAGGAAGCAGGTCATTTTTAGTTATTTGCAAATAGAAACTTGACAGTATAAAGCGTTAACGTCACAAAGATGTTTTTTTTCCCAACATGACTGCGGATTCAACATTGCAGGTTCCAAGCTGAGTCCATCTGTACCCATTCAAAGGGAGCACACTTGAATACCTTGGCCAACAACCAATGAGGGCCTGCCAAAAAAACTATGCGCATCCAATCAGATACACATTTCCAATATCACGCACTGAACACATGCACTCCATTTTAACCAGGTGTGCATAGTAACATCCTGCTTATCTCTCAAACACTACAATGAAAATGATTACATTGCTGCATTAGAGAACACTATTTCTTCAAGGGTTGAGTTCAATACATCATTTTTATTTTGGGAGTCCAAGAGATGACTGACAACATTCAATTTTCCCTGCAGTCTGGGGTGTGGCACATGTTGAATGAATGTGTCCTACCAAATGAGGATTGGAAAGGTCCCCAATCTGAACTGTCCAAATGGTCATCATCGGAGATACCTTCCAGGGGTTGCTGGCTATCAATGATCACGGTCATCAAATCCCCCAGCTCATTTGTCTCCGGTCTTAATGGGAGTCTGCCACCAGTCTTGAAACTCTCCCTACGAGCAACTGCAATTGTCTTCTTTAAGTCGATTTTTATGTTTTTCCACAGGACCTAAGAAAGACAAAACAATATAGAAATGATACTAGTAATTAAGTATCATATTGATTGTGATACATTTCAGTCACACAAATACATTTAGGCCCCACTGTGGTGTGTTACACAAGAAAACAAACATTTTAACCTGACAATAAATACAGTATCTTACCCGAAGCATCCTTTTGTTGGCTTTTTCATTTGCGTTTAATTCATTACAAATAGGTAGTCCAGGCATTATTTTTCTTGTAATCTGTTGATGAATGATGCTGTTTCTTCTCAATAATTGGGTGGTTTGACACAATTGTGACCCACCACCTGGATTCGGTCCTATGTAGCAAAATTTGAAATGCTGTTTTTAACGTTGGATAAAAGCAGAGACTCAGAGCTAGAAAGTGCTATATCATACTGTTACGAACCGGCTCATAGCCCGTAACAAAGGGAGATAAAGAAATGACAAACATATTTATAAAGTAAAGTAAACTACATCCAAGTAACAACAGTGTGGATGGATGCATAGATGGTGATAATGAGAGGTGCCAAAACAAATGAACACAAATGTATTTAACCTGGGACACACCCGGGCCCAGGTGTTTCCCATTTCGCTGACGGCCCTCCCGGCTCCGCCCACCGACATCCTAATAAGGAAAACAAGAGCATAGAGAATGAATTCGTCAGACAGAGTGGGAGGGTCGTTACAATACACTGCAGTTGAGGAACAATGGAAAAGTAATTATTTTTTGAAAGTTGATAAACTTGTAACCACTCTTTAGAGAAAATGGTCCTTGAATGTTTTGGTACACCTACTGGAGAGGTTTTCTGTGTCAGCATCGTTCACACCCTCTTAAGCCTTAGCCCCACCCATCTCTTTAAGGATTCACATGTGAGGCCATAAGCTAAACAGAGTGAGTAGCGTAATTAACAACCAACGATTTCAAGACTAAAAGAGGTAAAAGTAGTCGCCTACAATAAGGAAAAACTCCAGGGAGAAATACACTTTATTTAGCCCTTGGCCTATATCCTAATTTGACTTTGGTTCAAGTCCTGTTGTTCTTAACATTACCATCTCTGGTCAACACACACTATATCAAATAAGATCTACGTTTATTTGTCACATGCACAGGATACAGAAGGTGTAATGGTACAGTGAAATAGTTACTTGCACATTTGCATAGCAGCAAAATCAAAAACAGAAAGTGTCCAAACAAAAATATTTGATACATATTTGATCATTATTAGATGACGCTTATCCAGACACACCTGTCTAAATGGATGGGTCATGTGAAAGAAATGTTATAACCATCCCCCAGCCACATCTAGCTAAGTGGATGGGTCACTATTGTCTGGACATGTATAAATGTTCATGAAATATAATATATGGCCTTAATCACCCCCAGACACACCTGACTAACTTGATGGGTCATGTAATCATCTGGCAAAGTGGAGTCTTTTCTTTGGACATTTAGCTAGCTAGCTACCTAGATAAACAATGAATCGGCATAATCACAACCCATACTACTACCACCAATACAAACTCATTGTCATAGCTGTAGTATTAAACAGCAGGTAGCTAAAGCTAGTCAACTAGGATCAATGTTAGATAGCTAGCTAACATTAGGCTATAACTTGCTATTCAAATAGATTTCACATTTCTTATTCTAATAATATCACTACACAGATCATACAAGGAACGTTAGCTAGAGAGCCAGCAAGCTAATATTCGCTATCTAGCAAACAGTACGCTTTAACATGTATAACATGTATAATATCTGAAAATGTAGCTAGACTCTTACCCGTATATATGGATGAACACTTCACAGCAGACTAAAACCATTTAACTGTTTTGTTTGTAGCTACAGTGACAGTCAACATTTTGAACACCTCCTCATTCAAGGGTTTTTCTTTATTTTTTCTATTTTCTATGTTGTAGAATAAGTAATGAAGACATCAAAACTATGAAATAGCACATATGGAATCATGTAGTAACCAAAAAAGTGTTAAACAAATCAAAATATATTTTATATTTGGGATTATTCAAAGTAGCCACCCTTTGCCTTTATGACAGCTTTGCACACTCTTGGCATTTGCTCAACCAACTTCCACTGGAATGCTTTTCCAACCGTTTTTAAGGAGTTCCCACATATGCTGAGCTCTTATTGCCTGCTTTTCCTTCACTCTGCGGTCCAACTCATCCCAAACCATCTCAATTGGGTTGAGGTCAGGAGATTGTGGAGGCCAGGTCTTCTGAACCAGCACTTCATCTCTCTCCTTCTTGGTCAAATAGCTCTTACACAGCCTGGAGGTCTGTTGGGTCATTGTCCTGTTGAAAGACAAATTATATTAACCCTAAGCGCAAACCAGATGGGATGGTGTATCACTTCAGAATGCCATGCTGGTTGTGTCCCTTAAATTCTAAATAAATCACAGACAGTGTCACTAGCAAAGCACGCCCACACCAGCACACCTCCTCCTCCATGAGTCATGGTGGGAACCACACATGCAGAGATCATCCATTCACCTACTCTGCGTCTCACAAAGACACAGCGGTTGGGACCAAAAATTACACATTTGGACTCATCAGACCAAGGGACAAATTTCCACCGGTCTAATGTCCTTCGCTCGTGTTTCTTGGCCCAAGCAAGTATCTTCTTATTACTGGTGTCCTTTTGTAGTGGTTTCATTGCAGCAATTCAACCATAAAGGCCATATTCATGCAGTCTCCTCTGAACAGTTAATGTTGAATTGTGTCTGTTACTTGAACTCTGTCAAGCATTTATTTGCCCTGAAATATTTGAGGCTGGTAAGTAATGAACTTATCCTCTGCAGCAGAGGTAACTCTGGGTCTTCTTTCCTGTGGCGGTCCTCATGAGCGCCAGTTTCATCATAGCGCTTGATGGTTTTTGCGACAGCGCTTGAAGAAACTTTAAAAGTTCTTGAAATTTTAAAGTAATAATGGACTGCCGTTTCTCTTTGCTTATTTGAGCTGTTCTTACCATAATATGGACTTGGTCTTTTATCAAATAGGTCTTTCTTCTGTATACCACCCCTACCTTGTCACAACACAACTGATTGGCTCAAACGCATTAAGAAATGCATTCCAGGTGACTACCTCATGAAGCTGGTTGAGAGAATGTCTTGATGACAGCTTTGCACACTCTTGGCAAAGGCTGGCTACTTTGATGAATGTCAAATATAACATATATCTTGATTTGTTTAACACTTTATTGGTTACTACATGATTCCATATGTGTTATTTCATAGTTTTGATGTCTTCACTATTATTCTATAATTTAGAAAATAGAACAAATAAAGTAGGTGTGTCCAAACTTTTGACTGGTACTGTACATCTTGTCTGGCCAGCGTTGTGTCACGTCACTCCGATTCACACTGACCTTCGAGTGTGCAGAAAGTAGCCCATCACAACTTGTTCCAATTGATCTGTCAATGGCCCCTGCTAAATTTAGGGCATCAATGTTGTTGAGAAACGTAGCAAAACGTTCATAGTTCTTGATGGCTAACATATCTTAACATATCATATCATCAAATATTTTTCAAAAAAGCTACTGTAGAAAGGATTGTCAACACTTACTGAGCAGCTCACGTTATAGACAGAAGCATGTTACATGGTAGACAAATCCCAACTCATCTCTCGGCATGTCCAGCCCATCCATTATCTCAGCCAGTCATGGCTAGTGGGAAGGTTCCTTTCCTTTTCCGTGGCTAAACCAACTAGGCTTGTAATATAACAATTGTATTCGTATTTACAGATGGAGTACAAGCTTGTTATTTGAGGCACATAAAAGTTCACATATTCCAGAAGGCATTTCTGCCCAAAAATACATTTTGATTATTTAAAAAAAAATACTTTCAAATGCCTCTCCTGTGAAGTAGTGACATGGGACATACGCCCAGTTTCCTGAAATAGGTCACAATTTGCTCCAAGGGAGATTTTACAAAGCCACTGAAATTATTTGAATGTTTTCTTTTACCTCAGTCCATTGTTTGGTTTTGGTGACTTGCTCCAATTCCACACAATGCTTATGTATTAGTGTCCTATCCCTGTTTTGTTTAAACATCCTAAGGTCAGCACCAAGTACACATTATTCATCTAATTGGGCTTCACAAAGATGAACTGGTTAGTCCTTACGTACCTTAGTCTGGGACTACCTAGCCTAGAACTAATTCATCTGAAGTTAAGCAGCGTCTCAGAAAGCCATAAAAAAAACTAGATCAATTTAAGTAGAATTAGCCTAGTCCTGATTTAAATTAAACTCTGTCCCGGAAACCGCCCCATATAAAGATATGGATAAAAATCCCATTTTGATTAAATGAAAGCATGACTCCATTCCCTGCCTCAAATACACATGCTGTTCATCAGCCTCCTCAGTCAATCACATTTGTGTGTTTACATCTATATACTGTACTATGCATGTGTGCACTGCAATTAGTTCCGCCGATATCCTGGATGGGATCCAGTAAAACTGAAAGGTCTGCTGAGCCAATTGTGAACGGTGCAATGTCATGGCCTTCTGTTCTAGTTTGTGTGTAGTGTGTAGGCTGTGGGTCACTTGTGAAATGCAAGTCATGGATTTACATTGGAAATAAACCACTGCTTGGTCTTTGAAATCAGGTGTTAAGCGGTTTGTGTGCGATCGAGTACAATAGTGCAGCAGTAAGGTAGTCTATGCTTTTAGCGTTAACTTTTAATGATGATTTAAGTGCCTCAATTTTGGTCCACCTATATTTCAGTAGGCCCACCCACCAACTAATTTCTGGCTACGTGACCAGTGAGAAGGACAGAGGTGGGGAGGGAGAGAAAGGGAGAGGAAAGAGGGGATATGGAGAGGGAGAGGGGAAGGAAAGAGGTAGAAGAAAGGAGGAGGCAGAGGCTGACATGGAGAAGCAAAGTGGTAAGCTGCCTCTTGCACCATGGCCCACTGTGCACAGACACACATACACGCACACGCACTACTCAGAAGCATTTACATGTAATTTCACTCCAGTGGGGTATGCAGATAGAGGGATTAAAATCTATTAAAACACTGGGAGAGAGAGTGAGAGCGAGAGAGAGAGAGATGAGGAGAGTGAGGTGAGAGAGTGAGGAGGAGAGGAAGAAGAGACAAGGAGAGGGAGAGAGTTCTCTCAGTTTGTGTGGATACCAGGCCTCCTTCCCTCGTTCCTTCACTCATCTCGTTTGTTTTCTTGTTTTTCTTCTTTATGAAAAGGCACAACACATAGTCTTGACTAGGAGAGGACAATGTGCTCTCTGCTCTGTGTGTGTGTGTGTGTGCGTGCGTCCGTGTGTGTGTCTGTGTGTGACCAACTACTTTCAGCTTATGACAGGGAGGCTGAGTGCAGGAGAATATGATTATGACATAAAAGCGCTTAGAGAAACATAGAGAGAGAAAGAGAGAGAAAGAATAAGTTTAAAAAATAAGCTCAATGACAATCCAGAGACACTATTGGCTGACTGCTATAAAGAGGGTAACGCAAACAACTTAATTTTCCACACAGACCATCCACTAAGAGCACACTACCCATATGTCAAGAGAGAGGGTATTGGCCCAGCGTGGAAACTCAGAATACTAGACATTGAGGAAATTGAAACAACCTCTGTCAACGTGTACAAGTCTGGGACAGTAATGGTGCAAGGGCATCCTCATGCAGTTCCAGCAGGATTTTTACGGGATCAAAGAGAGAGCACAGCTGGAAAATCTCTCTCTCTCTGTGACGACTCCCCCATCCAGAGGATCTGATCACACCTCTTTAAACTGTCTTGCAGACAAGGATAGTCACCCCCCCCCCCCCCCCCCCAGCACTGAACACATCCAGGTCCCACAACTGCACTGCTCCTCCATCATTGAGAGGGATAAATTTACAGAGCTGGAGAGAGACATGGTGGAGCTCAGAGAGCTAGTACACACAATCCAGACAGAACAAACCCACAAAACAGACCAGCACAACAACACCCCCCCCCCCCCCCCCCCCAACAAGACCCGGGAGGCAGAAGGTGTCTGAGATATCTGGCTGTTCTACAGACTGAGGTGAGAGAACTTAAAGAGGCACACATGGCACTGAAGGATGAGGTCAGAAAGCTGATGGGTGACAGAGAGCAGGACACTCCCCCAGAGAAGTCAGCAGAACAGCCCACCCTCAGCCCTGGACCACAACCTCAACACCACAATGGGAAAGACAACACAGGGCCCACCAACCCAACAGACCCCACCCCTCCTAACAGCCCCCCTGTCGGCTCACCCGATAGCCCTCCTGACAACCCCCACACATCCACTGAGGACACACAAAAGCCAGAGATTGTGCTCCTCATGGACTCGAATGGCAAATACATTCAAGAGGATAAACTTTTTCCCAAACACAAAGGGGTTAAATTCTGGAGCCCAAACACTAGGCATGACCTGGAACTGTTGTCAAGGGACAGACTAGGGTCCCCAGCCACATTCACACGGGCACAAATGACCTGAGGGCCCAGCAGGAAAGGGTGGCCACAGCACTGAAGGGAGTGATTGAAAATGCTTTTTCCACTTTCCTCAACGCACACGTGGTTATCTGCACCCTGCTACCAGGAAAAGACTTTCCCCGTGCCACCATACAGCGGGTGAAAGCAAGCATTTTGTGAGACTATGTAACAAAACCTAATGTCTACCTGGCCCACCACTCCACCCTGGACTTGAACAGCCTTTACGACCAGGTCCACCTCTACAAGGCAACAATACCAAATTTTGTCAGGACCATAAAGGATGTCACCCTCAACAGTAGCCCCAGCACCTCACACAGAAGCAACAGAGCAACGGACATCCCGCCCAGACCAGCGAGACACCTTCCCAGACCTGGAAGACCCCCTTCCAAAGGACCTGCACCGAGAGAACCCACGACAAGAGGACCTACACGCAGACCACAGCATCACCAGCCATACCCCAACTAGCTAAGACCACCCCAAGCAAACCCTGGCCACCCCCCATATCAGACCTATGCCCCTTCTGCCCACCCCATGACCCCCGCCCCTGCGGCAAGGACCTCAACATGACAGCAGGACATATGTCCAGGCCGTGAGCAGAGCAACAGGCCCAACCCCCACTATTATACCCGCCCAAGCCCCATCCTGTGACCTAAGAGGTATGTATCAGATGCTCAACATGGTCTGCTCACACCTGCTGTGATGGCCCGGCCTAAACCACACAAACCAACATTAGACACTATGGAACACAAAGCTTTTACTATCTCATCCTAGAATATACAAGGCCTTGGGCCTAAAGAGCAGGAACCCAGATTGCATCAAGGAAATTGGAAATATAGACATTGTCATCCTACACAGAATCATGGTATAATCATGGTTGCCCTCTAGGTTACAGAGAGCTGGTACTCCCATCCCGCCAAACTACCAGGTGTGAAACAGGGAAAAGACTGTATGCTAATTTGGTAAAGAGCATACCTAACCCACTCTTTTAAATTAGTCGAAACAGGAACATTTTACACCTGACTAGATATAAGGAAATTATCTTAGAGAAAAATTTCCTCATGTGTGCTAACAAAATCCCCCAATAGAATCTCCATACTTTAACGATGGCAGCTTCTCCATCCTAGAGGGGAGATCCACAATTTCCAGGCCCAGGAACTTATACTAGTCTATGGAGACCTAAATGCCAGAACTGGACAAGAACCTGACACCTTCAGCACACAGGGGGACAAACACCTACTTGGAGGTGACAGCATTCCCTCCCCATATGCCCCCCTAGACACAACTACAACAACTTAACCTATTGAACCTCTGGGGGCAGAATTTCATTTTTGGATGAAAAACGTTCCCGTTTTAAACAAGATATTTTGTCACGAAAAGATGCTCGACTATGCATATAATTGACAGCTTTGGAAAGAAAGCACTCTGACGTTTCCAAAACTGCAAAGATATTGTCTGTGAGTGCCACAGAACTAATGCTACAGGCGAAACCAAGATGAAATTTCATACAGTGACGTATTTGTAGGCATATCATTGGAAAATTGACCATAAGAGACTACATTTACCAGGTGTCCGCTCGGTGTCCTCCGTCGAAACTATTGCGTAATCTCCAGGTGCGTGCATTTTTCCATTTTGTTCAGAGGAGAAACCAAACTGCCACGAGTGATTTATCATCGAATAGATATGTGAAAAACACCTTGAGGATTGATTCTAAACAACGTTTGCCATGTTTCTGTCGATATTATGGAGTTAATTTGGAAAAAAGTTTGCCGTTGTAATGACTGAATTTTCTTTTTCTTTTCTTAGCCAAACGTGATGAACAAAACGGAGCAATTTCTCCTACACAAATAATATTTTTGGAAAAACTGAACATTTGCTATCTAACTGAGAGTCTCCTCATTGAAAACATTCGAAGTTCTTCAAAGGTAAATTATTTTATTTGAATGCTTTTCTTGTTTTTGTGAAAATGTTGCCTGCTGAATGCTAGGCTTAATGCTATGCTAGCTATCAATACTCTTACACAAATGCTTGTGTAGCTTTGGTTGAAAAGCATTTTTTGAAAATCTGAGATGACAGTGTTGTTAACAAAAGGCTAAGCTTGTGAGCCAATATATTTATTTCCTTTCATTTGCGATTTTCATGAATAGTTAACGTTGCGTTATGGTAATGAGCTTGAGGCTATAATTACGCTCCCGGACACGGGATTGCTCGTCGCAACAGGTTAACCAAGAAAAACAGGTCTCAACTCCTGCAGCTCTGTTGGATGCTGGGTACGTACATAGTCAATGGTAGGCTTCGAGGGGACTCCTACAGTATTTACACCTATAGCTCATCTCTAGGCAGTAGTACTGTAGACTACTTTATCACTGACCTCAACCCAGAGTCTCTTAGAGCATTCACACTCCATTCACTGATACCCCTATCAGATCACAGCAAAACTGCACTCTACTTGACCAGAGCTATGCACAATCATGAGGCATCAAAGCCAAAGGAACTGAATAATATTAAGAAATACTATAGATGGAAGCAAATTAGTGTGCAAATCTACCAAAAAAACAATCAGGCAACAACAAATGAAAATCCCTTCTAGACAAGTTCCTGGACAAAATGTTAACCTTAGAAAGTTAAAACCACTTCTGGGAAAACTCTAAACAAACAACAACATGAAGAGTTATCCATCCCAAATGGAATGTATGAATAAACCACTTCTCCAATCTTTTTGGCTCTATACCAAAGAACAAACAGCAAAAACATATACATGATCAAATACAAACCATAGAATTAACTATTAAAGACTACCAGAACCCACTGGATTCTCCAATTACATTGAATGAACTACAGGACAAAATAAACAAAACAAAAGGCCTGCGGGGTTGATGGTATCATAAATGAAATGATAATATATATAGACCACAAATTCCAATTGGCTTAATTTAAACTCTTTAACATCATCCTCAGCTCTGGTACATTTCCCAATATTTGGAACCAAAGACTGATTACCCCAATCCACAAAAGTGGAGACAAATTTGACCCCAATAACTACTGGGTTTTATGCGTCAACAGCAACCTTGGAAAATCCTCTGCATTATCATTAACAGCAGACTTGTAAATTTCCTCAGCGAAAACAATATACTGAGAAAATGTCAGATTGACATTTTACCAAATTACAGAACGACAGATGAAGTATTCACCCTGCACACCCTAACTGACAAACAAAACAAAGGCAAAATGTTTGGCATGAGGGTCTGCTATACAAATTGATGGAAAGTGGTGTTGGGGAAAAAACATACAACGTTATGTACATAAACAACAAGTGTGTGGTTAAAATTGACAAAAAACACACACATTTCTTTCCACATGGCCGGGGGGTGAGACAGGGATGCAGCTTAAGCCCCACGCTCTTCAACATACATATCAAGGAATTGGCGAGGGCGCTAGAACAGTCTGCAGCACCTGGCCTCACCCTACTAGAATCTAAAGTCAAATGTATACTGTTTGCTGATGATCTGGTGCTTCTGTCCCCAACCAAGGAGGGCCTACAGCAGCATCTACATATTCTGCACAGATTCTGTCAGGCCTGTGCCCTGACAATACATATCAGTAAGACAAAAATAATGGTGTTCTGAAAAAAGTCCAGTTGCCAGGTCCACGAATGCAAATACCATCTAGACACTGTTGCCCTAGAGCACACAAAAAACTAGACATACCTCAGCCATAAAAATCAGTGCCATAGGTTACTTCCACTAAGCTGTGAAAACTTCCACAAAGCTGTGAAGACATTTGAAATTCTACAACCACCTAAAAGAAAGTGATTCCCAAACCTTCCATAACAAAGCCATCACCTACAGAGAAATTCACCTGGAGAAGAGCCCCCTAAGCAAGCTGGTCCTGGGGCTCTGTTCACAAACACAAACAGACCCCACAGACACCACAGAGCCCCAGGACAGCAACACAATTAGACCCAACCAAATCATGAGAAAACAAAAAGATAATTACTTGAGACATTGGAAAGAATTTATCAAAAAAAAGGGCAAACAATAATTTTATTTGACCTTAACAGAGAGTACACTGTGGCAGAATACCTGACCACTGTGACTGACCCAAAATTAAGGAAATCTTTGACTATGTACACACTCATTGAGCTTAGCCTTGCTATTGAGAAAGGCTGCCGTAGGCAGACCTGGCTCTCAAGAGAAGACAGGCTATGTGCACACTGCCCACAAAGTGAGGTGGAAACTGAGCTGCACTTCCTAACCTCCTGCCAAATCTATGACCATATTAGAGACAAATATTTCCCTCAGATTACACAGATCCACAAAGAATTTGAAAACAAATCCAATTTTGATAAACTCCCATATCTATTGGGTGAAATACTACAGTGTGCAATCACAACGGTAAGATTTGTGACCTGTTGCCACAAGAAAAGGGCAACCAGTGAAGAACAAACACCATTGTAAATACAACCTATATTTATGTTAATGTATTTTCTCTTTTGTACTTGAACTATTTCCACATCATTACAACACTGTATATAGACATGATATGACATTTGAAATGTCTTTATTATTTTGGAACTTTTGTGAATATGTTTACTGTTCATTTTTTATTGTTGATATCACTTTTGTTTATTATCTATTTCACTTGCTTTGGCAATGTAAACATATGTTTCCCATGCCAATAAAGCCCAATAAATTGAAATTGAAACAAACTGAATTGAATTAAGAGAAGAGAAGAAAAGAAAAGAAAAGAAAAGAGAAGAGAAGAGAAGAGAAGAGAAGAGAAGAGAAGAGAAGAGAAGAGAAGAGAAGAGAAGAGAAGAGAAGAGAAGAGAAGAGAAGAGAAGAGAGAACAGGATTAGTTAGCTTGTGTTTCATATACACACATTTTGACTACTTTATTTGGATCCACAGTAAAACATTACGGTGGAGGGGAATCATACAAATTGACAGGAAAGCAAGATAAAATGTTCCTTTTGCTTTTACTGTATCAGTTTCAGGTTCGGAAGCCAGCAGACTAAGTTTAGGTCAGCATAATGATGGTATTACATCCCCCTCTGCTGGAAACCTAGTGACCTTAGACAGTGTATAAGTTGTTACACACACACCCATCACAACCCACTGAGACACACACACACACTGAGCCACACACAGAAACCCACACTTAGATTGAATCATACCCTCGAGACACTGATGGAAATCCCATCTGGGCTGGTGAAACATATACACACACATGCACTCACACACAAACACACACAC
Source organism: Oncorhynchus mykiss (assembly GCF_057628025.1). Classification (NCBI taxonomy): domain Eukaryota; kingdom Metazoa; phylum Chordata; class Actinopteri; order Salmoniformes; family Salmonidae; genus Oncorhynchus; species Oncorhynchus mykiss. The sequence continues at coordinate 35,363,805 of NC_143050.1, read as the reverse complement.
TCACACACACACATGCACACACACACACACTGCGCTGGGATCAGTTGTTACATATCAGCTGCTGGCTTTTACACCATAATATTCCTTATCTGTCCTCAGGACCAATTCCGATAGCACCAGACGCAGATACAATAACAGGGATATCGCAGAGTACACACACATGCACACACACAAACACAACAATTTTTTAAACACACACACAACCTCCAACACAAACACAACTTCTGATCTGTCCCATTGATCTTTAGAAGATCCCATGAATAATTTCTGCTTTGTGTGATCCACAAGATTTTAAATTTCTGCAAGATTGGGTTAACCTGATGAGCTAAATCCTAGGCATTAGCTTTGGAAGCTAATGCAAGTATTCAAGTCTCAACCTAGGCTCCTCATTATGCGAGCATAGTCACTTAACCACCTCTGCTACTTGTAACACTCTACTCAAATACTTGCTAATTATTTCTCTGCTTACAAAACAAACATCCATTTGCTTTTGTTTGTCTTGCCAAAACAAACACTCAGGGAAATGTTCTTTGCGTAGTCCCATGAACACTTATAGCATTGTGTATTTGTGGCACGCGTGTTGAGAATTCATACAAACAAAGGAACACACACACCACACACACACACACACACTCTCTCTCTTGGGAAGGAAATGTGTTTCTCATTTCATCCCTGAATGAAAATCAAGGTTTCCCTCCAGTTTCACAAATGGGAATGTTTTTCCCTCAGGGAGACGGGAGGAGCGAGGGACTGGAAGAGAACAAACAGAGAAAAAAATGGTACATGAAAGAAAGAGAGACAGTACTGAGTGTAGAGGGAGAGGAGAGAGAGAGAAGAGAAAGGTATGTTCTTTGTCAACAATCAGTTAGGAATTATAATGAAATGATTCAACTGTGGACTTCCACATAGTGGTTGTTTCGACGGTGTTGTGTGGAATAATAATGATGACAGAAACCTGTGGGTTTGTATTTTGCATTTCGTGGTCGCACACTGAGATTCGGGGCTGAAAGTACGATTCGCCTATGTGTATTTGACTTTTGCAAGCTTGGGTCATGATGTGTGAGAAACACAACGACGGTCGCAAACTTGCAACTTGACATTTGAATACATTCGATAGGATTTGCAAGAATAATTTATTTTCAGAATTATTCAATTGGAGTCTGGCTCCGACAGATACCTTCTCACGCCAGAGACGCTGTGAGACATGTCGAGATGAGACAGGATGTTGGATGATGCCAGAGAGGATGGTGCTGAAATCACATTTAGAATTAGAAGATAGCCTAGCTAGTGTGTACTAGCCAGCTAGCTAGTGTGTACTAGCCAGCTAGCTAGTGTGTACTAGCCAGCTAGCTAGTGTGTACTAGCCAGCTAGCTAGTGTATACTAGCTAGCTGCTCAATCAATAGTGGACCAGAGCTAGTGGGCCCGACTCTCATGTGCGTAGCACAGTGACGCCCTGGAACAAAGATACTGACTCACGTCATACACGAGACCAACAAACCTCTACAGGCTGCATGAGCACATACCACATGGCGTCAACGTGCACAATCTGCAGCTTCTCAAATGACTTCAAAACAATTTACGACTATGAATCAAAGATTCACGTGCACATGTTGAATCGTCGCACTCAGAGTTCTGTCACTGCTGTCATGTTACCGGGAGATTCCTAAGCTTGTCAAAAAAAAATGTGTACATGTGTGGCAAGAGATTCGAAAAAAAGATGTAGAAGAAAGGAGGAGACAGAGAGTGAAATGGAGAAGCAAAGTGGTAAGCCGCCTCTTACACACATGGCCCACTGTGTTCAGACACACACACACACACACACACACACACACACACACACACACACAAACACACACACACACACACACACACACACACACACACAATCAATATTCAGAAGCAGTTAGATACCATTTCAATCCAGCAAATAAGAGGGATTAAAATCTGATAAAAACACTGGGAGAGAGGGGCCTCCCAAGTGGTGCAGTGGTCTAAGACACTGCATCACAATGCTCGGCATGTCACCAAAGACCCAGGTTTGATCCCAGGCAGTGTCACAAACAGCCTTTACCGGGCGGTCAACAATTGTCCCAGGATAGGGGGACAGATGGGGCTTTTGCACTCTAGCAATGCCAGGCACCTACAGGCTGACTTCAGTTGTTAGTCTGACGCATTGGTGCTTCTGGGTTTAGTGGGCCGGTGTTAAGAAGTGTGGTTTGGTGCCTCATGTTTCACAGGATGCATTCCTCTCCCAACATTGGTAGAGTGAGGGTTCAGTCTGTGTGGATATCAGGCCTTGACTCATCTTGTTTTTCTTTCAATGAAAAGGCCTTGACTACTTTCTACACATTTTTTTTCTGCTCTGTATCTGTGTATGTGAGAGAGAGCAGGCATACATTTTGACTACTTTATTTGGATCCACAGTAAAACATGCAGTGGAGGGGAATCATACAAATGCATGGATATAGCACAGCAATGATATGTCTGATCCTCCTGGAAGAGAGAGAGAGAGAGAGAGAGAGAGAGAGAGAGAGAGAGAGAGAGAGAGAGAGAGAGAGAGAGAGAGAGAGAGAGAGAGAGAGAGAGAGAGAGAGAGAGAGAGAGAGAGAGAGAGAGAGAGAGAGAGAGAGAGAGAGAGAGAGGGAGAGAGAGAGAGAGAGAGAGCAAAAGCAGAATGCTTGATAAGATGTTCCTTTTGCTTTCATTGTATCAGTTTCAGGTTCTGAAGCCAACGGGCTTAGTTTTAGGCCAGCATAATGATGGTATTACATCGCCCTCTGCTGGAAACCTAGTGACCTTAGACAGGCAGTGTATAAGTGGCTCACGCACATACACACAGAGGTGCAAATGACTTGTGGAACACACAAACACACACACTGACGCGCACACACACACACACACCGATTCGCACACACACACACACACACGCTTAGATCGAATCGCACCCTGGAGACACTGATGGAAATAGCAATAGGAGACCGCAGACACACACATACACCACAGGAGGTTGGTGGCACCTTAATTGGGGAGGACGGGCTCATAGTAATGGCTGGAATGGATGAAATATAATGCTATCAGTCACTGAACCCACGGTTTCCATGTGGTTGATACCATTCCATGCACTCCATTCCAGCCATTATTAATAGCCATCCACCCCTCATCAGCCTCTTGTGACATACACACACACACACGAAGACACACACACACACACAGCGCTGGGATCAGATGTTAGATATCAGCTGCTTGGTTGAACACCATATTACTTTTCTGTCCTCAGGGCCAATTCCGAGAGCACCAGACGAGGACACAGTGACAGGGATATCTCAGATTGCACAAACGCACAAACACAACACACTCACTCACCCCCAAAAATAACACACACACACACACAAGCTCTGACACAAACACAACCTATAATCTTTCCAGCCAGGTCCCCCGTGATACAAGTCAGTATTCGATGTCCATCCATGTCTGAGGACGTTAGGAGATGATGTGGAAACCGGCCACTAGGGGCAACAGTGAGCACTGTTACCTTCAAGTACGTTTCAGTTTTGCTAGGGCATGGCGGATGGGCGTAAGCTTATCAGAAACAACTTACTATCACTGGATTCAAACTTGCAACCTTTAGAATCAGAGGGAGAAGCTCTGCCCATCCATCTGCCCATTCGGACTTAATGCCTAACCTTAACCATTCAGACTTATTGCCTAACCTTAACCATTCAGACTTAATGCCTGAACTTAACCCTAACCTTAAACACCTTGAACATTTGACGTTTGGAACCACTTTGAAATTTGGCGTTTGAGAAGCATGGCTGAACATCTAACTCTGACGTGAGACTGTGAGAGTTGGTAGGCTGTTAGCCTGCTGAGCTTAATCCTAGGCATTAGCATTGGGAGCGAACGCAAGTATTCAGTTGTTAGGCTAGTTTACTCATAATGTGAGCGTGGTTACTTAACCACCTCTCCGACATGTAACACTCTGCTCAAATGCCTGCTTATTATTCCTGTCCTTACAAAAAACAAACATCCACCTTGCTTTTGTTTGTCTCGCCATATGTTGTTTACCAAAACAAACAGTGAGGGAAATGCTTGTTGTGTCGTCCAATTAACATTTATAGCATTGTGCATTTGTGGCATGAGTTTTGAGAATTCATACAAAAAAAGAAACACGCATGCACGCACGTACACACACACACACACACACACACACACACACACACACACACACACACACACACACACACACACACACACACACACACACACACACACACACACACACACACACACACACACACACACACACACACACACACACACACACACTTGGGAAGGAGACATGTTTTTAATTTCATCCCTGAATGAAAATCAAGGTTTCCCTCCAGTTTCACCCCTGGGAAAGTTTTCCCCTCAGGGAGATGGAAGGAGCAATGGACTGACTCCTGTCTCCCTTTTTTTTAAAGTAAAATGTGAGACATGAGTGAGCAGAGGGGAGAGGATAGATAGAGAAGAGAAAGCTATGTTCTTTGTCACCAAACAGTTAGCAATTATAATGAATTCATTCAACTGTGGAATAACTTCTTGGTGTTACGAGGCCTCGATTCAGTCAGATTGAGAATCAACCCACATTGGCAAACATCCACATAATTGTTGTTTGAGCTGTGTGGGATAATAATGATGACAGAAACCTGTGAGTTTGTATTTTGTATTTCGTGGTCGCACACTGAGATTCGTGGTGCGATTCGCAAATGAGTAATGACATTTTTCAAGCCTGTATCCGGATGTGTGAACAATGTAACAATGGTCGCAAAACTTGCAGCTTGACATTTGAATAAATTCAATATGATTTGCAAGAATATTTATTTTCAGAATTATTCAATAGAGTCTGTCTCCAACAGATACAGTGGGGCAAAAAAATATTTAGTCAGCCACCAATTGTGTAAGTTCTCCCACATAAAAATATGAGAGAGGCCTAAAATTTTCATCATAGGTACACTTCAACTATGACAGACAAAATGTGAAAAAAAATCCAGAAAATCACATTGTAGGATTTTTTATGAATTTATTTGCAAATTATGGTGGAAAATAAGTATTTGGTCACCTACAAACAAGCAAGATTTCTGGCTCTCACAGACCTGTAACTTCTTCTTTAAGAGGCTCCTCTGTCCTCCACTCGTTACCTGAATTAATGGCACCTGTTTGAACTTGTTATCTATGATGAAAATTACAGGCCTCTCTCATCTTTTTAAGTGGGAGAACTTGCACAATTGGTGGCTGACTAAATACTTTTTTGCCCCACTGTACCTTCTCATGCCACAGACGCTGTGAGACATACGAGATGAGACAGGATGACAGATAATGGGCGGCAGGGTAGCCTGGTTAGAGTGTTGGACTAGTAACCGGAAGGTTGGAAGTTCAAATCCCCGAGCTGACAAGATACAGAATGGGTGGTGAAATCACATTTCGAATTAGATGATAGCCTAGCTAGTGTGTACTAGCTAGCTAGCTGCACAAGCAACAGTCCTTATCTGGTTTGTGCGTAGCACACTGACAGCCTGGAAAAAAGCTTCTGACTCACGTGATACACAAGACAAACACACGTCTACAGGTTGCGTGTGCACATACCATTTGATACCCCCCAAAAATACATCTGAAACACATGGGCATGCACTTTGAGGTTCGCAGACCACGTGGCTTCAGCACGCATAATCTGCAGTTGGATGCTTCTCGAATTACTACAAGTCCATTTATGACTATGAATATTCTGCTGTGAATTAAAAATACACTTGCAGTTCTGTCACTGTTGTAGTGTTACCTACCTCAAACCAACTGAGAGGGTTTGGGATGATTGGACCTTGGAGTGAAGAAAAAGCAGCCAATAAGTGCTCAGCATATGTGGGAACTCCTTCAAGAATGTTGGAAAAGCGTTCCAGGTGAAGCTGGTTGAGAGAATGCCAAGAGTGTGCAAAGCTGTTATCAAGGCAAAGGGTACTTTGAAAGTGAGCTACTTTGAAGAATCTAAAATATAACATGTATTTTGATTTACTTAACACTTTTTTGGTTACTACATGATTCCATGTGTTATTTTATAGTTTTGATGTCTTTACTATTATTCTACCATTAAAATAAAGAAAAACCCTTGAATGAGTAGGTGTGTCCAAACTTTTGACTGGTACTATTTATATATAAAACTCGAATAAAAAAAATAAAAAAAGCATCCTGTTGTCAGCTAACAGCAGACAGTTCCTTAATGAAGATATGCAACTATCATGGCCACAAAATGCAAAAGCTTTGTATAAACTACTCATGTTGATTTTGGTTTTAAGTTGCTTACAAAACCATATCTTTTTCATAGCCTTTTCTTCACATTTTTACTACCTACTATGTTAAAGTAAAACAACAAACAACACGCGTACTTTCTCCAATCAAGACATGTTGCGCTTATGATTCAGTAAGGTTTCAAATCAATTTAAGTCTCATGTCCGGGGTGAATACATTTTTATTCATGTGTGTATATGCAAGACATCACACAGGTGTGCCAACTAAAACATATATATATTCCAGACAAGATGGAAGAATTGGACAAGTAGACAAGGTGAATATGAGTCAGCTTTTGCATCTGTAGCAGTTTGTATGAATTTGAGTGGTTGCATACAAACACATGTCGACATGTTAAAGATGGAGATAAGGAGACTCGTGCTGGAATGTCAGGTAAGGTACCACTGAAGGCCTCAGTATTCAGTCAGGCAGATTGAAGCAGATGTGTCACAATCCAGGCCCATGTCAGAGCCTGCAGTGGCCTGATAGGGACGTGACAATAAATACATGAAGTACCTTTCATCACCAAAGCCATGTTAGCATGTATTGCACATGTGCCCTACCTGACACCCTAGACCCACTCCAATTTGCTTACCGCCCAAATAGGTCCACAGACGATGCAATCTCAACCACACTGCACACTGCCCTAACCCATCTGGACAAGAGGAATACCTATGTGAGAATGCTGTTCATCGACTACAGCTCGGCATTTAACACCATAGTACCCTCCAAGCTCGTCATCAAGCTCGAGACCCTGGGTCTCGACCCCGCCCTGTGCAACTGGGTACTGGACTTTCTGACGGGCCGCCCCCAGGTGGTGAGGGTAGGCAACAACATCTCCACCCCGCTGATCCTCAACACCGGGGCCCCACAAGGGTGCGTTCTGAGCCCTCTCCTGTACTCCCTGTTCACCCACGACTGCGTGGCCACGCACGCCTCCAACTCAATCATCAAGTTTGCGGACGACACAACAGTGGTAGGCTTGATTACCGAACAACGACGAGACGGCCTACAGGGAGGAGGTGAGGGCCCTTGGAGTGTGGTGTCAGGAAAATAACCTCACACTCAACGTCAACAAAACTAAGGAGATGATTGTGGACTTCAGGAAACAGCAGAGGGAACACCCCCCTATCCACATCGATGGAACAGTAGTGGAGAGGGTAGCAAGTTTAAGTTCCTCAGCATACACATCACAGACAAACTGAATTGGTCCACCCACACAGACAGCATCGTGAAGAAGGCGCAGCAGCGCCTCTTCAACCTCAGGAGGCTGAAGAAATTCGGCTTGTCACCAAAAGCACTCACAAACTTCTACAGATGCACAATCGAGAGCATCCTGGCGGGCTGTATCACCGCCTGGTACGGCAACTGCTCCGCCCACAACCGTAAGGCTCTCCAGAGGGTAGTGAGGTCTGCACAACGCATCACCGGGGGAAAACTACCTGCCCTCCAGGACACCTACACCACCCGATGTTACAGGAAGGCCATAAAGATCATCAATGACAACAACCACCCGAGCCACTGCCTGTTCACCCCGCTATCATCCAGAAGGCGAGGTCAGTACAGGTGCATCAAAGCTGGGACCGAGAGACTGAAAAACAGCTTATATCTCAAAGCCATCAGACTGTAAAACAGCCACCACTAACATTGAGTGGCTGCTGCCAACACACTGACTCAACTCCAGCCACTTTAATAATGGGAATGGACGGGAAATGATGTAAAATATATCACTAGCCACTTTAAACAATGCTACCTAATATAATGTTTACATACCCTACATTATTCATCTCATATGTATACGTATATACTGTACACTATATCATCTACTGCATCTTTATGTAATACATGTATCACTAGCCACTTTAACTATGCCACCTTGTTTACATACTCATCTCATATGTATATACTGTACTCGATACCATCTACTGTATCTTGCCTATGCCGCTCTGTACCATCACTCATTCATATATCTTTATGTACATATTCTTTATCCCCTTACACTGTGTATAAGACAGTAGTTTTGGAATTGTTAGTTAGATTACTTGTTGGTTATTACTGCATTGTCGGAACTAGAAGCACAAGCATTTCGCTACACTCGCATTAACATCTGCTAACCATGTGTATGTGACAAATACATTTGATTTGATTTGGCTGGACACTCCAACCATTTCGTGTCATTGATATAAATGGACAATTAACATCCAGTTCATTAGCCTTGACCGTAATACCTCTATGGTCCTGTGGTTGTGTAGTAGGGTACTATTTATAATACCAATATCCAGTTCATTAGCATTGACCGCAACACCTCTATGGTCCTGTGGTTGTGTAGTAGGGTACTATTTATTATGTATGTATTATAAGTACCTCACATGCAACCCGTGTAAGTCTATGCAATTAATATAATCAGCTTCTATTAAACTGAATATCTGTGTTAAGGTTTTCTTCCGTCGAAGGAGAGGAGGACCAAAATGCAGCGTGGTTATTATTAAACATCTTTAATAAAGATGATAACGAACAATACAAAAACGTACCGTGAAAAAAAAACAAACCAGCCGTATCTGGCGCAAACAAACACAGAGACAGGAACAATCTCCCACGAAACACTCAAAGAATATGGCTGCCTAAATATGGTTCCCAATCAGAGACAACGATAATCACCTGCCTCTGATTGAGAACCAATTCAGACAGCCATAGACTTTGCTAGAGAACCCCACTAAACCACAATCCCATTACCTACAAAGAAAACCTATACAAAACCAACACATAATTCACCCATGTCACACCCTGGCCTGACCAAAATAATAAAGACAACACAAAATACTAAGACCAGGGCGTGACAATCTGACTCCGTAAAGATGATTTAGCAACATGCGAGAGATGATAGTTGAGTTACAGTAATAGAATTCTAAGTGCAAGTGTTTTTAATTACTTTGCCAAATTAACGATACACTATGCAAGGCATAGACTTAAGTTACAAAGCACGAACAAGCATTGCAATGCATTATTCTAGGCATGATCGGAGAGGGAGAGAGAGACAACGAAACCATGTCTTGTGCCATAGCTCATGAGAGAGAGAGAGAGAGAGAGAGAGAGAGAGAGAGAGAGAGAGAGAGAGAGAGAGAGAGAGAGAGAGAGAGACAACGAAACCATGTCTTGTGCCATAGCTCATGAGAGAGAGAGAGAGAGAGAGAGAGAGAGAGAGATCCGGAGTTCCAAATTGAGCAGCTGCTGAAAAATGAGCTCCTGTATATATTGAGATTTAAATGGTTTTTTTAGAGTGAAGTACATCGAAAAAATCAAAAGAAAACTGCAAGACTCAATAGAAGACAATACAAGCAACAAACCAAAAAGACAGGATTTCGAAAAAGTAACTATTTTTCATAAAATTATACAGTTATCTTAGCTAGCTGAATTGTTAGCTGAATTGTTTACATGTTGCTAAGCAGTTGCTAGGGACTCTCCTGGAAGAAGCTAGCTAGCTTACAAAGAATAACAAAAAAAATATCTAGTTAACAGAAGAAAGGAAGACAAAATAAGGACAAAATAAGGACAGAAGAAAAAAGAAAAGAAAAAAGGACAACAAAGTGAAACAGTCCTCTGAAGAAACAAGAGAGCATAATACAAGAAACAGCACTTCTATTGCAACATTGTAGCCAACATCACCAGCGTTGCTATGGAAATTGTTTACCCACCAGACATCCAAACAGAGAAAGCTAAGAAAAGTTTCAAAGGTTTGTTGATGGGACAGAACCATGAATGCCTGTTTGCAGATCTAACCAGTTACAAAACAAGAGCAAATTTAATTTTTAATACCAATCGAGGGAACATATGGAAAAAGGTTATTTGCAACCATTTCCCTTTCTCAAAAAAGAGGGGCATCAGCCAAGGATGTCAGATCAGCATTTTTGAAGAAGCTGACCAGAGCAACACATATCAAACAGTAAACTTATATAATAATGGAACTGTATTGATACAAGGCAATGATTCAAGCCTCCAGGCTTTTGAGAATAGGTTTGCTACCCTAAAAGAAGACGCTGACATCATCTCAGAAAATGAGGAAAAAGTCAAGGAGGGAGATGGAGAAAAGCAGACCCCAATGGTCTCTGTGACCCAGCAGGAAGCCCTCAACGTCCCTTTACCTACCTCACCTGCAGCAGACAGAGTCAAGGACATGACAATTTCAATAAGAACACCTGCTATGCAACGTTTCCACAACACCCTCTCTCTAGTCGAAGCAGAGGTCATAGAACTCAGAGAGAAGAAGCTTCAAGAGGAGGACACTGTCCAGAAACTCAAAGAAGAGATGAAACAGTTCAGGGAGGAGAGCAGAGCATCCATAGCTAAATTAGAAAGCAGAATGGACAAGCTGAGTCAGACAAATGATGACCTCAGAGACCATCTGAGCACAACTAGAAAGGAGCTCGAACAAAAAGAGAGGTACATTGACACCCTCAACCGGCAGAGAGTCATTGTGTCCTCTGCATCTAGAAAACATGTCCACCAGCTTGGTACAACACAAGCAGAACCTGAGACCAGCATGGCCTCCACTACACAGCCGGATGACACTGCACCAGCCTACCAGTCTGCTCCAGCCCAGGTCAACCTACCAGCCTCTCAGTCTGCTCCAGCCCAGGTCAACCTACCAGCCTCCCAGTCTGCTCCAGCCCAGGTCAGAATACCAGCCTCCCAGTCTGCTCCAGCCCAGGTTAACCTACCAGCCTCCCAGTCTGCTCCAGCCCAGGTCAACCTACCAGCCTCCCAGTCTGCTCCAGCCCAGGTCAGAATACCAGCCTCCCAGTCTGCTCCAGCCCAGGTTAACCTACCAGCCTCCCAGTCTGCTCCAGCCCAGGTCAGAATACCAGCCTCCCAGTCTGCTCCACCCAGACAATCACCCACAACTGCAATTCTAATTGATTCAAATGGGAAGTTCTTAGTCCAGGAAAGATTATTCCCTAGACACCAGGTGTATAAGTTCTGGTGTCCTACAACTGAGAGTGCAATGCAGCTACTCAGTCAGACCAGGATTGACACCCCTGACAACATCATCATCCACACTGGCACAAACGACCTTCATGCCAAAGGTGAAAATGTATCTGGGGCAGTGAGAAGAGTGGCAGAACGGGCACAGGCTATGTTCCCAACAACCAATATAGTTGTGTCCACCCTCCTACCAAGAAAAGACTTCCCAGAAAAGTTGATCGACAAAATAAATCAACAGATCACTGTGGACTGTGCCTCACTGCTCAACGTCAGAACGGCTCACCACCCCACTCTGACATGTCAACACTTATATGATAATATACATCTTGATCAGGACAGTATCAGAACCTTTGCCAAGGACCTAAAAGATGCAACACTTGGCAGGGACCCACACACCCATCACCCCAGCAACAAAGGTCCCACGCCCCACCTTCTGAAACAACAGTACCTCCACCATCCCGAGGAGAAAAGAGCCAGACATGGCTTATTACAGCACAGCTCTACTAGACCAGGCCCAACACAGCACAGCTCTACTAGACCAGGCCCAACACAGCACAGCTCTACTAGACCCGGCCCATCACAACACAGCTCTACTAGACCTGGCCCATCACAACAAAGCTCTACTAGACCTGGCCCATCACAACACAGCTCTACTAGACCTGGCCCATCACAACACAGCTCTACTAGACCTGGCCCATCACAACAAAGCTCTACTAGACCCGGCCCATCACAACACAGCTCTACTAGACCCGGCCCATCACAACACAGCTCTACTAGACCCGGCCCATCACAACGCAGCTCTACTAGACCCGGCCCATCACAACACAGCTCTACTAGACCTGTCCCATCACAACACAGCTCTACTAGACCCAGCCCATCACAACACAGCTCTGACCACTACTCCAGGGTCGGTCAGAACACTGCCCTTCAGGGAAGTAGACCACATGATGCAGTCCACACCATGTATCAATTAGATCGTCAGCCTACATATGCTGAGGTAACCTCTGGCAGAAGACCCCTAGAACAATCAGAGATAGGAGAGGTGCGCCAACTACTGCAACTAATATGCAGACTACTGAGCTAGACAGTCCCTTTAATTCACACACGGGCACGCACGCGCACACACACACACACAAACACACAGGGTTGCAGATTGCACATAACATAAGTACAATGCAATCTTATTCCATTCTTATTCATTTGTTTACAAATATTCCTAAATGTATTGACACCGGTATTATAATAATTATTATATGTAATGGTGTGTGTGTGTGTGTGTGTGTGTGCGCGTGTGTGTGTATGTATGTATGTATGTGTGTATATGTGTATGTGCATGTATGTGTGTATATATATATATATATATATATATGTATGTGTATGTGTATATATATGTATATATATGTATGTATGTATGTGTGTGTGTGTGTATGTATGTGTGTGTGTGTGTGTGTGTATGTATGTATGTATGTATGTGTGTATATGTATGTGTATGTATATATGTATGTGTATGTATATATATGTGTATATGTATATGTATGTGTATGTATATATGTATGTATATGTGTATATATGTATGTATATATATGTATATGTGTATGTGTGTGTGTATATGTATATATATGTATATATACATATTTTATTTTTTTTGTTTTTTTCGATGTACTTTACTCAAACCAGTGAATATCACTTATTATAAATGAGATCATTAACTATCAGCTCTTGGAATATCCAGGGCCTATACTCTTCACATTTTGGTTATAAAACAACTAATCCAGAATTGATTAAAAACATCAAGGGACAGGACATCATAATCCTACTGGAAACATGGTGTCGTGGAGACATAGATACTCAGTGTCCCTCAGGCTATAGAGAAAGTTTACTACCATCAATCAAACATAAAAATGTTAAACGGGGCCGAGACTCAGGTGGAATCATCATTTGGCATAAGCAGGACTTAGCACTGAATGAAATGAAAAAAGGTACCACTCACATTTGGCTAAAACTTAACAAAGGTACAATCTATTGTGACAATGATGTATACATATGTGCAGCTTATGCTCCTCCTTCAGATTCATCATATTATGATGATCAGTTTTTTGACAATCTCCAGACAGAAATCATTACATTTCAGGCGCAGGGTAAAGTGCTTCTTTGTGGAGATTTCAATGCAAGAACAGGTTCTGAGCCTGACTACACTGATGCGGGAGGTAACCACCACATATTTGGACACCCCTCCTTGTACAGTAGCCCTATTATAAATAATAGAAACAGTCCTGACCAAATACTGAACAAAAATGGAAAAGAGTTAGTACATCTCTGTCGAGCCTTAGGCCTGTACATGCTTAATGGTAGAATCAGAGGGGACTCTTTAGGTCAGTTTACTTACTGCTCAGCTCTTGGGACAAGTGTAGTCGATTATGCCATCACTGACATTGACCCCTCCTCCATTAGTGCATTCACTGTCAGACCACAGACACCATTGTCAGATCACAGTCAGATCAACGTGTTTCTGAAGAAATTAACCGGCAATATTCATTCAAAAAAACAGCCCAATAAACTTTACAACATAAACCAATCGTTCAGATGGGCTCCAAACAGTGCAGAGGCATTCATTGAAACATTGAACTCAAATGAAATGATGAACTCTATACAGTTTTTCAATAACTCACAGTACCAAAACAATAAAGATGGTGTCAATTCAGCTACCCAAAACATCAACTGCATATTTCAAAAAGCAGCATCGAAAGCAAATTTGAGAAAACCAAAGCAATGCAACATCAGAAGCAAAAATCAAAATGTTTCTGACAAATGGTTTGATAATGAATGTAAAACAATTAGAAAACACCTAAGACAAATGTCAAACAAAAAACATAAGCAGCAAAACAACCCAGAGCTACGATATGAATACTTTGAAACTCTGAAACAGTATAAACAAACACTGAAATGCAAGAAATTGAATTATACCAACAAGACACTTGATGAAATTGAAAACGCAATTGACCAAAATCAGTTCTGGGACATGTGGAACAATTTAAGCACAACAAAGCCACAAGAATTAGCCATACAAGATGTAGGAATTTGGAAAACTTACTTTGATAATCTATACAAAAACATCCCACAAAAAGACTTAAACCAGAACCAATTAGAAATTAAAGAAAAATTGAACATCCTGGAATCAGTCATTAAAAACAACCAAAATCCATTAGATTACCCAATAACCCAACAAGAACTAAATGAAAAGCTAAAATCTATTAAATCAAAAAAGGCTTGTGGTGTAGACAACATCAGAAATGAAATGCTGAAAAACAGCACACCTGAGTTGCAAAATGCTGTGCTTAAATTGTTCAACATGGTTTTAACTTCTGGCTGCTTCCCTGATGTCTGGAACCAGGGGCTCATCTCCCCTATCCACAAAAGTGGAGACAAATCAGACCCCAATAATTACAGGGGAATTTGCGTCAACAGTAACTTGGGAAAGATTTTCTGTAGCATTTTGAATTCAAGAATTCAAACCTTTCTTCAAGAAAAAAATGTAATAAGTAAATGTCAAATTGGCTTTCTCCCTAACCATCGCACTACTGACCATATATACACCTTACACACACTAATTAATAAACACGTCCACCAAAAAAAAGAGGGCAAAATCTTTGCTTGCTTTATTGACTTTAAAAAAGCATTTGATTCGATTTGGCACGAAGGGCTATTCTACAAAATTCTACAAAGTGGGCTTGGTGGTAAGGTGTATGACTTAATAAAATGTATGTACACAGAAAACAAGTGTGCAATAAAAATCAAAAACCAAAGAACAGAATTTTTTTCACAATGTCGAGGTGTGAGACAAGGCTGCAATTTGAGTCCAAATCTTTTCAACATTTATATCAATGAATTAGCAGACATGTTGGACCAATCTCCAGCCCCAGGACTCACACTATTTGACACAGAGGTGAAATACCTGCTATATGCTGATGACTTGGTACTTCTATCACCAACCAAAGAAGGTCTTCAACAAAACATTAATATTCTGGAGCAATATTGCCATAATTGGGCCCTGGCAGTAAATTTCCAAAAAACTAAAATCATGATTTTCCAAAAAAAACCCAGATGTCAGAAACACAAATGTAAATTCACCCTGAACAACACCTTAATTGAACACACAAAAAATTACACCTACCTTGGTCTGACCATATCTGCATCGGGAAACTTTAATATGGCAGTGAAGGCACTCAAAGAAAAAGCCCGCAGAGCAATGTATGCAATAAAAATGAAATTATTCAAAATCAACATCCCAATTAGAATTTGGACTAAAATATTTGACAGTGTAATCCTACCAATAGCACTTTATGGAAGTGAGGTTTGGGGGCCACTCAATAAACTGGATTTTAAAATGTGGGACAAACATCCAATTGAAGCCCTACATGCAGAATTCTGTCGGAAAATTCTACAAGTCCAGAGAAATACACCAACTAATGCATGTAGGGCAGAATTGGGCCGTTTTCCAGTAATAATGAAAATACAGAAAAGATCATTAAAATTTTGGCTACATCTAAATTCAAGTCCAAATTCGAGTCTGCAATTTAAAGCACTTCAAGCCCAAGAGCTGAGCCCAGAAACGAGCCCTCTCAGTCAGATGGTGTTGGACCTCACCAACCAAGCTGACGCCAGCACTGCTTCAAAAGAAAGAATTCCAATAAGCAAAATCATGAACCAATCAAAGGAATCATATTTACAATACTGGAAAAACGAAACAAAATCCCAAAGCCGACTAAATTGCTATCTGACCCTAAACAGAGAATATGAATTGGCTGATTATCTCTACTCTGTCAGAGATACGAAGCAGAGACAGATCCTTACCAAGTACAGGCTGAGTGACCACCGATTGGCAATAGAAACCGGCAGACATAAAAAGACATGGCTACCCAAAGAGGAGCGTGTATGTGGTCACTGCATGACAGGGGAGGTAGAGACAGAGATGCACTTTCTCCTTAACTGTGATAAATATTCCTCACAAAGAGATTCATTATTCACAGAAATGACTACATATATTCCAAATTTTTACAAATTGAACCCAGAGGAAAAACTAAGAATACTCATGGGCGAAGGAGCAATGGCTCCTCTTGCAGCCAAATATGTATTTTCCCTGCCATAGCCTGAGGGACACTGAATAATAACATCTGCATAGTAAACAGTAACTTACTTATTATTACTATTATTGTTATTACTATAATTATTAATGTTTACTGTAGACTGTTACCATTTTATTGTATTTAATTTTGTATTATTATTTACTACCATTTTATATTATTATTTGCTATCATTTATAATTTTGTTACAATGTATATTGTATACATTGTTGCTTTGGCATATTGACACAATGTTTTTCATGCCAATAAAGCAGCTTGAATTTGAATTTGAATTTGAGAGAGAGAGAGAGAGAGAGAGAGAGAGAGAGAGACAACGAAACCATGTCTTGTGCCATAGCTCATGAGAGAGAGAGAGAGAGAGAGAGAGAGAGAGAGAGAGAGAGAGAGAGAGAGAGAGAGAGAGAGAGAGAGAGAGAGAGACAGAGAGAGAGAGAGAGAGAGAGAGAGAGAGACAGAGAGAGAGAGACAGAGAGAGAGAGAGAGAGAGAGAGAGAGAGAGAGAGAGAGAGAGAGAGAGAGAGAGAGAGAGAGAGAGAGAGAGAGAGAGAGAGAGAGAGCAGAGAGAGAGAGAGGAGAGAGAGAGAGAGAGAGAGAGAGAGAGAGAGACAGAGAGAGAGAGAGAGAGAGAGAGAGAGAGAGAGACAGAGAGAGAGAGAGAGAGAGACAGAGAGAGAGAGAGAGAGAGAGAGATAGAGAGAGAGAGAGAGAGAGAGAGAGAGAGAGAGAGAGAGACAGAGAGAGAGAGAGACAGAGAGAGAGAGAGAGAGAGAGACAGAGAGAGAGAGAGAGAGAGAGAGAGAGAGAGAGAGAGAGAGAGAGAGAGAGACAGAGAGAGAGAGAGACAGAGAGAGAGACAGAGAGAGAGAGAGAGAGAGAGAGAGAGAGAGAGACAGAGAGAGAGAGAGACAGAGAGAGAGAGAGACAGAGAGAGAGAGAGGAGAGAGAGAGAGAGAGAGAGACAGAGAGAGAGAGAGAGAGAGAGAGAGAGAGAGACAGAGAGAGAGAGAGACAGAGAGAGAGAGAGACAGAGAGAGAGACAGAGAGAGAGAGAGAGAGAGAGAGAGAGAGAAGAGAGAGAGAGAGAGAGAGAGAGAGAGAGAGAGAGAGAGAGAGAGAGAGAGAGAGAGAGAGAGAGAGAGAGAGAGAGGAGAGAGAGAGAGAGAGAAGAAGAGAGAGAGAGAGAGGGAGAGAGAGAGAGAGAGAGAGAGAGAGGGAGAGAGAGAGAGAGAGAGAGAGAGAGAGAGAGAGAGAGAGAGACAGAGAGAGAGAGAGACAGAGAGAGAGAGAGAGACTGATTTCATCCTGGAATCAGTCATTAAAAACAACCAAAATCCATTAGATTACCCAATAACCCAACAAGAACTAAATGAAAGCTAAAATCTATTAAATCAAAAAAGGCTTGTGGTGTAGACAACATCAGAAATGAAATGCTGAAAAACAGCACACCTGAGTTGCAAAATGCTGTGCTTAAATTGTTCAACATGGTTTTAACTTCTGGCTGCTTCCTGATGTCTGGAACCAGGGGCTCATCCTCCCCTATCCACAAAAGTGGAGACAAATCAGACCCCAATAATTACAGGGGAATTTGCGTCAACAGTAACTTGGGAAAGATTTTCTGTAGCATTTTGAATTCAAGAATTCAAACCTTTCTTCAAGAAAAAAATGTAATAAGTAAATGTCAAATTGGCTTTCTCCCTAACCATCGCACTACTGACCATATATACACCTTACACACACTAATTAATAAACACGTCCACCAAAAAAAAGAGGGCAAAATCTTTGCTTGCTTTATTGACTTTAAAAAAGCATTTGATTCGATTTGGCACGAAGGGCTATTCTACAAAATTCTACAAAGTGGGCTTGGTGGTAAGGTGTATGACTTAATAAAATGTATGTACACAGAAAACAAGTGTGCAATAAAAATCAAAAACCAAAGAACAGAATTTTTTTCACAATGTCGAGGTGTGAGACAAGGCTGCAATTTGAGTCCAAATCTTTTCAACATTTATATCAATGAATTAGCAGACATGTTGGACCAATCTCCAGCCCCAGGACTCACACTATTTGACTCAGAGGTGAAATACCTGCTATATGCTGATGACTTGGTACTTCTATCACCAACCAAAGAAGGTCTTCAACAAAACATTAATATTCTGGAGCAATATTGCCATAATTGGGCCCTGGCAGTAAATTTCCAAAAAACTAAAATCATGATTTTCCAAAAAAAACCCAGATGCCAGAAACAAAAATGTAAATTCACCCTGAACAACACCTTAATTGAACACACAAAAAATTACACCTACCTTGGTCTGACCATATCTGCATCGGGAAACTTTAATATGGCAGTGAAGGCACTCAAAGAAAAAGCCCGCAGAGCAATGTATGCAATAAAAATGAAATTATTCAAAATCAACATCCCAATTAGAATTTGGACTAAAATATTTGACAGTGTAATCCTACCAATAGCACTTTATGGAAGTGAGGTTTGGGGGCCACTCAATAAACTGGATTTTAAAATGTGGGACAAACATCCAATTGAAGCCCTACATGCAGAATTCTGTCGGAAAATTCTACAAGTCCAGAGAAATACACCAACTAATGCATGTAGGGCAGAATTGGGCCGTTTTCCAGTAATAATGAAAATACAGAAAAGATCATTAAAATTTTGGCTACATCTAAATTCAAGTCCAAATTCGAGTATGCAATTTAAAGCACTTCAAGACCAAGAGCTGAGCCCAGAAACGAGCCCTCTCAGTCAGCTGGTGTTGGACCTCACCAACCAAGCTGACACCAGCACTGCTTCAAAAGAAAGAATTCCAATAAGCAAAATCATGAACCAATCAAAGGAATCATATTTACAATACTGGAAAAACGAAACAAAATCCCAAAGCCGACTAAATTGCTATCTGACCCTAAACAGAGAATATGAATTGGCTGATTATCTCTACTCTGTCAGAGATACGAAGCAGAGACAGATCCTTACCAAGTACAGGCTGAGTGACCACCGATTGGCAATAGAAACCGGCAGACATAAAAAGACATGGCTACCCAAAGAGGAGCGTGTATGTGGTCACTGCATGACAGGGGAGGTAGAGACAGAGATGCACTTTCTCCTTTACTGTGATAAATATTCTCACAGAGAGATTCATTATTCACAGAAATTACTACATATATTCCAAATTTTTACAAATTGAACCCAGAGGAAAAACTAAGAATACTCATGGGCGAAGGAGCAATGGCTCCTCTTGCAGCCAAATATGTATTTTCCTGCCATAGCCTGAGGGACACTGAATAATAACATCTGCATAGTAAACAGTAACTTACTTATTATTACTATTATTGTTATTACTATAATTATTAATGTTTACTGTAGACTGTTACCATTTTATTGTTATTATTTTTGTATTTAATTTTGTATTATTATTTACTACCATTTTATTTTATTATTTGCTATCATTTTTAATTTTGTTACAATGTATATTGTATACATTGGTGCTTTGGCAATATTGACACAACGTTTTTCATGCCAATAAAGCAGCTTGAATTTGAATTTGAATTTGACAGAGAGAGAGAGAGACAGAGAGAGAGAGAGAGAGAGAGAGAGAGAGAGAGAGAGAGAGAGAGAGAGAGAGAGAGAGAGAGAGAGAGAGAGAGAGACAGAGAGAGAGAGAGACAGAGAGAGAGAGACAGAGAGAGAGAGAGAGAGAGAGAGAGAGAGAGAGAGAGAGAGAGAGAGAGAGAGAGAGAGAGAGAGAGAGAGAGACAGAGAGAGAAGAGAGACAGAGAGAGAGAGAGAGAGAGAGAGAGAGACAGAGAGAGAGAGAGAGAGAGAGAGAGAGAGAGAGAGAGAGAGAGAGAGAGAGACAGAGAGAGAGAGAGAGAGAGAGAGAGAGAGAGAGAGAGAGAGAGAGAGAGAGAGAGAGAGACAGAGAGAGAGAGAGAGAGTATGTATCTCACAAGCGCAAGTCAAAGAAAGAGATAGAGACCATGAAGCTAAGACCCGTTAATAACCATTCGCTATTTCGATTCAAAATCTGAGTTGTTGACCAATAGCATAACTTTTGAGTTAACTTCCAATCAGATATCAGACATAGAGGATGTAAAAACATACAGAACCTCTTCTTCAAAGAGGTGAGACAAAACAGGGATTAGAGAGCAACACAGAGGAAGCTGAAAACCCGAGAAGACAATCACATCTCTTGTATAAGAGTCGATTCGGGGGCAGGGCCGCCCTACAGTTTTCTGGAAGCATGTTGCTTTCTAGTGACCTTACTCCCTCTCCACCTGAAATGCAAAATAAGAACCAAAATAATGAATAACAATAAGCCCAGTCAGTTAGCAATTTGGCTAAACAGGCTAATTTAAACACTCATTTAAATGTGCACAAACCTATCAGCCATGTTATACCAAAACACTACAGCCTATTGGCAGTAGGGGCATTTTTCTTGCCAATTTTGTCTGTCACCAATGCATCAATAAACAGGCAGTGGAACGAGGTCGTTTGACAAAAATGTGTTCAAAAGTCAGTAACAAGTCTTTAAAATGTAGCTAGCAAATATGTCGTTTTTATTTTCTAGAAAACTAACGTTAGCTACAGTGATGATGGTGGTTGTTTTTCAACTGGTGTAGACTTTAGTGTGTGTGTGTGTGTGTGTGTGTGTGTGTTGTATTGTTAGGGTGTGTGAGTTCGTGGGTAGAGTCCAATGAGTGTGCCTGGAGTCAGTGCAACATCAAAAATAATCACTGCTGTATTTTGAGATGCTATTCGTTGAGTTATACACGTCAGCTTCAACAGAGAACAAGGGTTTTTTGGGGGGGTTAAACAGAACATTTGGCAAAAGAGGATGGCGGAAAGTATCAATGTCCCTACCTACATCAGAGCAATTCTTGCCTCACGCGGGTCGAACAAACAATCCCATGGGACAGATGGAAGTTGTTGTTTGAGTCGTACACGTTAGCTACAGGGCTGGAAATGGTTAGCCCTGAGATGAAAAGGGTCATTCTTCTCCACTGTTTCGGCGCTGAGGGCCGGCTCATCTTCCAAACGCTCAGGGAAGCACACACACAGGATTCAGCTGTTGAACTTTTGGATGGACATTTCGCAAAGAAACAGTGTGTGCTTCTGAAAAGGCTGCATTGTTTTTGGCAGCATGCACAGCGAGTGGGAAACTTAGAGATGAAATGATCAGAGATTCAGTCAATTGAAAGAACCTCCAGCTCACTCGTGCGGGTGAGGCTTCTCCTTGAGGGTGATGGTCTGACTTGAGTAAAAACTGTAGCCGTAGCTTCCCAAGTGGAATCAGCAGCTCACTTTGCAACTAAGATCTCTGAGGCACAGACACATGCTTCCAGTGCTGTTCAAGCTGTACAGCAGTCTCAGTGCTCAGACTGTAGCTGTCACATCAAATCAAATCAAATCTATTTATATAGCCCTTCGTTCATCAGCTGATATCTCAAAGTGCTGTACAGAAACCCAGCCTAAAACCCCAAACAGCAAGCAATGCAGGTGTAGAAGCACGGGGGCTAGGAAAAACTCCCTAGAAAGGCCAAAACCTAGGAAGAAACCTAGAGAGGAACCAGGCTATGTGGGGTGGCCAGTCCTCTTCTGGCTGTGCTGGGTGGAGATTATAACAGAACATGGCCAAGATGTTCAAATGTTCATAAATGACCAGCATGGTCCAATAATAATAAGGCAGAACAGTTGAAACTGGAGCAGCAGCACGGCCAGGTGGACTGGGGACAGCAAGGAGTCATCATGTCAGGTAGTCCTGAGGCATGGTCCTAGGGCTCAGGTCCTCCGAGAGAGAGAAAGAAAGAGAGAAAGAGAGAATTAGAGAGAGCACACTTAAATTCACACAGGACACCGAATAGGACAGGAGAGGGACTCCAGATATAACAAACTGACCCTAGCCCCCCGACACATAAACTACTGCAGCATAAATACTGGAGGCTGAAACAGGAGGGGTCAGGAGACACTGTGGCCCCATCCGAGGACACCCCCGGACAGGGCCAAACAGGAAGGATATGGACAGTGACATGAGTGCCTCAGTGCAGTTGTTGAGAACCCAGGCACGTCAACAGTGCGCCAACTGTGGTTCCAATAGACACAATTCACATGCCTCTGACTGCCCTGCCCGTGGACAGACATGTAGACGATGTCAGAAACCAAACCATTTTGAAAAGTGGTGTAGGTCAGTTCCAACTCCCCGTGCACCAACACTCACACCTCATGGACACACCCCCTACAGTAATTGTACTGTATACCTTGGGGGACTCCTGCATTCCTCTCGTGCTAGACACAGGAGGAAATGTGTCGCTCCTCAACATGGCTACCTACGAGCAGTTCTTGTCCCACCTACCTCTCCAGCCACCCAGCCTTAGCCTGTACGGATATGGGTGCTCAGTAACTGATGTCCTTGGCTTTATAAACTCACCTATGCAGTATGGCAACAAAGCCCTTACTCAGTTCCCCTTCCACATGACACGGCAGGGCACTAAGACAGTTGAAGTTGAAAGTTTACATACACCTTAGCCAAATACATTTCAACTAATTTCCTGACTTTTAATCCTAGTAAAAATGCCCTGTTTTAGGTCAGTTAGGATCACCACTTTATTTTAAGAATGTGAAATGTCAGAATAATAGTAGAGAGAATTATTTATTTCAGCTTTTATTTCTTTCATCACATTCCCAGGGGGTCAGAAGTTTACATACACTCAATTAGTGTTTGGTAGCATTGCCTTTAAATTGGTTAACTTGGGTCAAATGTTTCGGGTAGCCTTCCACAAGCTTCCCACAATAAGTTGAGTGAATTTTGGCCCATTCCTCCTGACAGAGCTGGTGTAACTGAGTCAGGTTTGTAGGCCTCCTTCCTCGCACATGCTTTTTCAGTTCTGCCCGCATATTTTCTATAGGATTTAGGTCAGGGCTTTGTGATGGCCACTCCAATACCTTGACTTTGTTGTCCTTAAGCCATTTTGTAACAACTTTGTAAGTATGCTTGTGGTAATTGTCAATTTGGAAGACCCATTTGTGACCAAGCTATAACTTCCTGACTGATGTCTTGGTGTTGCTTCAATATATCCACGTAATTTTCCTCCCTCATGATGTCAACTATTTTGTGAAGTGCACCAGTCCCTCCTGCAGCAAAGCACCCCCACAACATGATGCTGCCACCCTCGTGCTTCACAATTGGGATGATATTCTTCAGCTTACAAGCATCCCCCTTTTTCCTCCAAACATAACAATGGTCATTATGGCCAAACAGTTCTATTTTTGTTTCATCAGACCAGAGGACATTTCTCCAAAAAGTATGATCTTTGCCCCCATGTGCAGTTGCAAACCATAGTCTAGCTTTTTTATGGCGGTTTTGGAGCAGTGTCTTCTTCCTTGCTGAGTGGCCTTTCAGGTTATGTCGATATAGGAATCGTTTTACTGTGGATATAGATACTTTTGTACCTGTTTCCTCCAGCATCTTCACAAGGTCCTTTGCTGTTGTTCTGGGATTGATTTGCACTTTTTTGCACCAAAGTACATTCATCTCTAGGAGACAGAACACGTCTCCTTCCTGAGCGGTATGACGGCTGCATGGTCCCATGGTGTTTATACTTGCGTACTATTGTTTGTACAGATGAACGTGGAACCTTCAGGCGTTTGGAAATTGCTCCCAAGCATGAATCAGGTGTTGGTCTTGGCTGAATTGTTTTGATTTTCCTATGATGTCAAGCAAAGAGGCACTGAGTTTGAAGGTAGGCCTTGAAATACATCCACCTCCAATTGACTCAAATGATGTCAATTAGCCTATCAGAAGCTTCTAAAGCCATGACATCGTTTTCTGGAATTTTCCAAGCTGTTTAAAGACACAGTCAAGTTAGTGTATGTAAACTTCTGACCCACTGGAATTGTGAAACAGTAAATTATGTGTGAAAAAATCTGTCTGTAAAAAATAGTTGGAAAAATTACTTGTGTCATGCACAAAGTTGATGTCCTAACCGACTTGCCAAAACTATAGTTTGTTAGCAAGAAATTTGTGGAGTGGTGAAAAACGAGTTTTAATGACTCCAACCTAAGTGTATGTAAACATCCGATTTCAACTATATCTTAGGTCTAGATTTGTTCACCAGCCTGGGGGTTCTCTCTGTTGGACAACAATGGCTCAACGATCCAGCACATTGCATTTCCCTTTGGCAAGATGCTTTGGCCCACTCTCGTCAACGGTGTAGGGCCATGACAGCGTTCACACATAAGCCCCTCCTCGAACCTACGGTGACTCCAGTCATTCAACCTCTATGCAGTATTTCACTGACTTTACATGAGGTGGTCACTAAGGATCTACAGAAGCAGCTGGAGGACGGATTCATCGAGCTGGTGGATGCCTCCCCTTGGGTGTCCAACTTGGTCATCGCTAAAAATAAGTCGGGAGAGATGCAGGTCTGCTTGGACCTGAGTCCGGCCAACAATGCCGTCATACCTGATCAGTTCCCTCTGACTACTGACTACTCACTTCTACGAGTTCACAGTCTTCACAAAGCTGGACCTTCGCAAGGGCTACCTCTAAGTTCCTCTACACCCAGAGAGTAGGAACCTGACAGCCTTCGTCACTCATATCGGGGTGTTCCACTACACATGCCTTTTGGTCTCACTTCGGCCCCCAGCTGTTTCCAGAAGATAATTTGCATCTTGCGCATCTCACCGAAAGCACTCCGTTGGAGAGAGGGAGGCACTAGAATGTGTCTGGGCCTGCGAACGGTGGCACATTGACCTCTACGGATGTTCTTTCATCCTGCGCACCGACCACCAGGGCCTCACAGCCTGGGTGTCTACCTCCGGGTCAGGTCACAAGCCCCTCCGCATGTACCACTGGTCAGACCGCCTCCAGCAGTATAACTTTAAGCTGCAGTTTAGGCTGGCCAGGGACAGTGTGTTTGTATTTATTATGGATCCCCCCGAGGCAGCAGCTGCTCTTCCTGGGGTCCAGCAAAATTAAGGCAGATATACCATTTTAAACACATTACAATAAATTCACAGGTTTCAGAACACACTGTGTGCCCTCAGGTCCCTACTCCACCACTACCACATATCTAGAATACAACATCTACAGTACTTACATTCAGTAATCTTGCTCTGATTTGTCATCCTGAGGCTCCAAGAGATAAAAATGTAGCATCATTTTGTTTGAGAAAAATCCATTTTTATATTCAAATGTAGGAACTGGGTTCTACAGTTCGAACCCCTGCTGTGTCTGTGGTGGTGGTTTCAATGCATCCAATGGCAGTGTCCACCATAAACTATCACAATGAGCTGCTTGTGGATTTCAAATCAAATCAAACATTTTTTGGTTAGGTACACAGATCTGCAGATGTTATCGCAGTTGTAGCAAAATGCTTGTTTTTCAAGCTCCAATAGGGCAGTAATAATACACAATGACAGGAGCCAGGCACGAAATGCGTCTCATCTGTGCAGCTGTAGATGGGTGTGATGTCTACACTTCACCAGCAGATGGAGGCAAAGACGAAGTGATGATTCAGAGATGTTATCTTCTGCTCTTTCTGAGGCTGCTGTCATTGTCCAACTGGGAAGGAAATACACAAGATGTTGAACCACCATTTTGACCTGTTTTTATAGTATGTTCAGTTGTATGGCATAATGTGCAGTTGTATGGCATAATGTGCAGTTGACAACATCTTGCAGTCAAACGGAAACGTTTATTATTGCATAAAGTTTTGGCAAAGTGAGTGCTTCTTCTTTCATTGTGATTGGTAAACCTCAGGTAAACCTCATGAGGTAAACCTCATGATAACATTTAGCCAATTAGACAGATTACTGTATTGATCAACATGAGATTAGAGGTAAATATCTAAATCCTCATATCTAACTCTATCTAGGAGTCACTGTTGTAAGCCTAAATGACTAAATCCTCTCTTAGAAACAGATTTCTTTTTTAAAGGAGTTGAAGGGAAAAAAAGAGAAGCCTTCAGAGTTCATTAAGTGTTGGTGGAAACAATGGTGGAGAGGCAGGGCAGGCTGCAGGGAACACACACACACACACACACACACACAGAGAGAGAGGGAGAGAGAGAGACAGAGAGACACACACTGGCACTGTCATTAATCATGGCTGACAAGGAGCTGGGGTCAGAGGTGGGAGAGCTGCTAGAGACTCTGTTACTGATTTATACTGGTACTCTCACTCAGAGGAGGAGGAGGGGGAGAGGTGGGAGAGAAGGAGGTGAGAGCGAGATTGAGGGAGGTTGTACACAGTTTGCTCGGAGTAAAAGCAGTAACGAACATAACTCTGTAGAAGCTATGTAACCACTATAAAATCTAAACTCTACCATCTGTCATTAGTAGACACTTTGATGCCGCTGCTACAGATAATTGTGTTTGAATATTTTTGTAAAGTGCCAGATTGGTCCCCCACCCCAGCTTTTGAGAAAGAAACAGTAGATTTGATTGATAAAGAGTTGCTTGACTTGTCCTTTATACACTCATCTCTCTCTCTCCCTCTCTCCCTCTCTCTCTCTCTCTCTCTCTCTCGTGCAACAGCTCCAGCTGTATTCAACCCTGCCTGTCAACTCCACCACCAAAGGGGAAAAAAAGGCAGGGAGAGAAAGAAAGAAAAGGAAGAGAGAGAAAAGACTAGTTATGTTGCCTGTGACTGGGGGAGATTGAGTCTCTGTTAAGTGCTCAGCTTGAAAGCATGTCTGGTCTCATTACATGTCAGTAGTAACAATAGTGGAGTGGCAGTGAAGAGAGGTTGGAGTCCCCTGGTCATAAATCACTCTGCTACAGATGCCTGACAGGCTGGGAAACGAACAAAACCACAGCACAGGGCAGGGTAGGGAGGCCAGGCAGCCAAGTCTCCACACTGCACAGACACACACCTTGGCTTGGATATACACACGCGTGCACGCTCACGTGCACAAGCTCAAGGCAAGCCATGAAAGCACTGACACAATCTTCTAAAGAAGGGGAGTTTTTAGGAGTAGGCGTCAGCCCTGGCTTACCGGAGATACTTTATCAGTGTGTGTCTCTTTGGTATGTGTGTGTGTGTGTGTGTGTGTGTGTGTGTGGGGGGGGGGGGGGTCATTAATCAGGCCAATGACATGTAGGGCAGGAGGCCAAAGCTCCTCATGACTTACATACAGATGCTGCTGCTACTGCTGCTGACCTCTCAATGAGGTACAGAGCCACAGACACGCTCAGTGCCTGTGGTTCTCATCTGTTCAACTCCTTCAGTGTTGGTGTCCTGAGCCCGGCAGCTTCTCTAACCCACACACCTAATTTTTCCCTCCTTACATGATTAATGTTGTTTCTCCCTACTCACACCTGATGTTGTGTGGCCTCAGACTTTTTCTATTTTAATGTACTGCTTTGGTTTCCGACCATTAATGATTTGGTAAAAGCAAAAGGCTTCTTTTTTTTCATACAATGTGCCTATTTTTCTCAGCTACATTTTCTCCTTACATGCACATGTCGTTTTTTATCATCATAATAATCATATCTAAAGCTGTTTTTATCTTGCAGGACGGGATGATCATTCTGAATGTACTCCAGTTTCAGCCACTCCATCACGCACAAGTTACCAGAAGCAATATCTGTCATTGTGCTTCCTTCATCCAGCGTTGGAATAAGCGAAGCCTTGTAAACGTGAGGAAAGAAGAACTAATGGTCTGTCTCATTCCTTTTCCCATCCACTGCCGTGAAATCATCCAGATACACACACACACACACACACACACACACACGCACGCACGCACGCATGCAGCTGCTTGTATAATGACATGAAGCGGACAGGGTCTGAACGGTTGTTTCATCATCCCCAGCCAGTAAATGAGGGGGTCCAGCAGGTGTGAGTCCGCGTTGAGCGATGCCTCCTTATCAAGTCGCCCCAACGTGATCTGGAGAACATCTGGAGCTCCGAGGTTTCTGCCAACAAATGCTCTAAGGCTCCACCCCCCCAGGACATATGAGCTAGTTTTCATAAAAGTATATCTTTTTTTAAATGGCCTTGTCTACCAGGTGATCTCTCTGAGTAGCATAATTTACCACCTGTTAAAAATGCAATGAATTTAGTTTAGCATTGGAAGGAAAGCATTCTTATTTTTGTCATGTACAAATAGCAGTAGTATTAGTACAGGCTGAAAGGGCAGTGAGGGGTGGACGCAGTATGAAACAGAGGAAATCACGGTTGTTAAGAGGGGTGTAAAGTTATGCTGTGGCACACGGGTAATTATCCCCATAACTCACTCACTGTCCAATACATATAATTAATCACACTGGAATAGCAAATGAACACACACACACGCAAACACACACAAGCTGGCCCATAAATCGGTGTGTGTGTGTGTGTGTGTGTGTGTGTGTGTGTGTGTGTGTGTGTGGTTTAACTCTGTTGTTAAGTCTGAGTGGCTTCGCTCTCAGTCATTAATCATAATGACAGCCTGAAAACACATCTCCCCTTTAATGACTGTATTTGGGTAATCACGTCTGCTTGTTTCCATACACGCCTCTCCCTTTTCTTCTCTCTGTTTCTCTTTCACTCTCTCTATCGCTCACCTCTGTTTTGCACCCTCTTCTTTCTCTGTTTCTCTCCTCTCTTTCGGCCTCTCTTACTCTTCCATGTGTATCTTTGTCTGATAGGTGTATCTGAAGAACTTGTTTCTGTGGACATTGAAGACTGCCTGATTGTTCAAGAGAGCATCTTAGCTCATCTCTGACCTCCATGTGTATCTGTGGTGTGGCGCCTGCTCGGGGTCGCAGTGGGTAATTAGCCCTGGTTAGCTCCATAAAGAGTCTGAATCAATCTCTGGGAATGAGAGAATGTGCCTGAGAGCTTGCTGAGGAGGAAGGCTGGGAGAGGATGGTGTCACTCCGGCCGGGCGTGTGGCTAACCCACAAGCCCCCCGTTAGCCTCCACTAACCCTCCAGGTCTCCAGGCCTGATCTACTCACTGCCAAGGCACGTTTTTCCACCGTCAGCCCAGTGGTGATGCATGAGAACTGACAGCCCTGCCGGGATCCCTGAGAGAGAGAGAGAGTATGTGTGTGTGTGTGTGTGTGTGTGCGTGTGTGTGCGTGCATGCGTGTGTGTGTGTGTGTGTGTGTGTGTGTGTGTGTGTGTGTGACACAGCCAAATCATAACCAGCTGCAGCCATAAGCATTAACAGGGAAACCATAATTGCCAATGCCCTCTTGTGCACTGCTGAACTCACTGTGGCCGCACTCCCACATGTCAAGCTGGAGGGAGAGAGAGAAACCCAGAGAGAGACGGAGACAGTCAATGGAAAGGAAAGGTCGAGGGAGCAACGCCCTGTCTCAGAACATAAATTGTAGGGCAGGTTAATTTGCTGTTGGATTTGGGTAATTTACCACAGAGCTGAATGATGGATGGACCTGTCCTCTGTGGTTCTCTGAGGTTTCATGGCATGTAGTCACACAAATACACATACACACACACACACACACACACACACAGACGGGTTGGGTTGCCAGGGCTCAGGGCGTTGACCAAGGAACGTGTATTTTCAACATGTTTCCCCTCAGCTCTGGTCTGTTCTGTCTGTGGGTGGATGTAAGTAATGGGCTGTGTGATGGTTTTGGGAACATTAATCCAACATGTCTGACATCTGTGTGCTCTTTATTCCTGGACCACTTGAAAAGGCCTCTCACAGAGATGAGTGATGAAGTGATAGAGTTGGAGAGAGAAAGAGGGTGAAAGAAAGAGGGAAAAGGAGGAGTGTGTTGGTGATCTCATTTAGAGCTTCCAGAAGAGAAGACAGAAGAGACATCAAGACAGATGGTCTGTGGTGTGTTGTCCGTGCCCTGACACGGCTCCCAGCTCCCACATGGTGAGCAAATAGTTTCTATACTGTATCTCTGGAAACTGAGGGACTGTTTGTGTGTGTGTGTGTGTGTGTGTGTGTGTGTGTGTGTGTGTGTGTGTGTGTGTGTGTGTGTGTGTGTGTGTGTGTGTGTGTGTGTGTGTGTTAGCTGCATGTGGGTCTAACTCCCCTTCCTGTACACCATCTCTCTCGCTCTCTCTCTTCCTTTCAGGTCCTGTTGGTGGAGAGATAGTGAGATGGATGGAGAGGTGGAGACTCGCGGTGTAATGGAGGAGCTGCACCACACTCCGTCATCGTTAATCACTAGGGCAGTCAGCTGTCCTCCCAGGTCTCACCCCTCACATCGATGTGTGTTTATGCGTGTATATATCCTAAACATTCTTCTCCCCATACAATTGGGTCCTGTTTTAGCTTAGTGTTGCTTGGGGGGGGACTGAATTACACGTAACACATGCTCTCCAGCAGCAGCAGCGGCGTAAAAGACGGCGTGTGAGTGCTGATATCTGCCGTCAGCATTAGCCATCCACAAGATGGATGGACAGAGTGATGGATGAGGGGAGGCAGGGGAAGAAGGGAATGATGGATGAATTGGATGAATTGGATAAATGAGTAATGGATGAGTAACGGATGAGTAACAACAGACTGGAAAATGGCACGGCTATTCATTTCTCCCCCGAGATAAGATAGAGGGGCGTTTAAATTCAATTCTCTGTCCTTATTTTTGAGGCCCAGCTGGTATTGTTTCCCTGTGTCTGTCTCTCAGGTTTTGTAGGGGCTTCCCATCGGGAACAACAGATGGGTTTCACTCAGAGACTTTAGGTGGTGGCAGAGACAGTGACAGAGCTCACTGCGTTTTACCATCAAACAAAGAGTCTTGACTGGGAGACTATAGGTAGACTTTGCTGGCAGCAAATATTTGACCGAAAAATCTACAAAACTGTTCACTTACGAGGCAGACACTTTTCATAGCCAGGGACATGGACTCCGCACACACACGCACACGCACACGCACACACACACACACACACACACACACACACACACACACACACACACACACACACACACACACACCTCAGACCTATAACAGCAACCACTTTAAAGGACAATCTAACATCAGACATCACGTTGCCTCGAGTCCCTGTCATTCAGTCAGGCTGCGGTCTGAGCGTCTTGACAACCGGATCTCTCCTATTTAAACCCCCAGGCTCTGCTACTCAACCGTATCTCTCGGGGTTGTCTAGGCCAAACACCAAGGCTACAGAGGGTACATCAGACACCTGAAACCTGCTTTGCAACCCAACCATGAGCATCTCCTCTTGCTGCCCTCACAACGAACTCAGAACATATTTTATTAATTTAACCCTTTGTTTACTGGGTGACTCAGAACACATTAGCTTGTACAGCTACAGTACGTGGGTGGGGAGGGTTTGCAGAGATGTGTCAGAGGGATTGAAAGAGCCAATTGGAAGACACTGGAAACAGGAGCGGGTTCTAGGGTTTCCACAGTAACAGGGTGTTGTGACCCGGTGAGTCTGCCTGTCAGGACTGTGACTGACCACTGTGGGTCATCTATACTCCGACAGGGCCCCAACTGTGTCACGTAACCAGGAAACAGCATATTACCTCTGCCAATCACACACTGAGTTACTGTAACCTGAGAGATGGACAGGGCCTTATCCTGAACATGACCAGACAGTCACAGTTTACCTCTGATGCCAATCTGGACTTCACACAGACGTAGAGGAGGCTTGGACTCAAACTCAGCGGGTGGAGAATGAGCTCATGTGTTGCAAAAATGGACCCTTTCATTAACATCACAATGAGCCTGCCTGCGTCTGCCTGCCTGCCTGCCTGCCTGCCTGCCTGCCTGCCTGCCTGCCTGCTTGCCTGCCTGCCTGCCTGCGTGCCTGCCTGCCTGCCTGCCTGCCTGCCTGCCTGCCTGCCTGCCTGCCTGCCTGCCTGCGCCTGCCTGCCTGCCTGCCTGCGGAACACTAGCTGAAGGTAAAGCACACCCAAATCCTCCATCAACTGGTTGGGACAGTTTGTAGAACAACAGCACCTGGCACACAATGCACACTGACAAAAGCTTGTCTGTCTTCCTCTGCTTTACAAGTGTTCTACCTGGAAGCAAAAGGGTGCTGTAAAATACTGAAGTAAAAATACTTGAAAGTACTACTTCAGTATTGTTTTTATCTGTACTTTACAGTATCTGTAAATAAGAAAATGGTGCTGTCTGGTTTGCTGAATATAAGGAATTTCCAATGATTTATACTTCACTTTTGATACGTCAGTATATCTTATCAATTACATTTACTTTTGATACTTAAGTATATTTAAAACCAAATAATTTGACATTTACTCACGTAGTACTTTAATAGGTGACTTTCACTTCAGTCCTTTTCTTCTAAAGTATCTTCACTTTTACTTTTAGTATAACAATTGAGCACTTTTCCCACCACTGTTTCTACCTGGATCCAAATAAGGGTTCTTCAAAGGGTTCTCCTTTGAGGACAGCCTAAGAACTCTTAGATTCTAGATCGCAATACAATTCTAAGAGTGTACAGAGTTATGCCCTATACATTTGTTCTCAAACATTCAGCGGGTTGGTGGCATTTTGGTATTTCACATTTAAAGAATCTCACAGCTCTTATTCTTATACAAGGTTACATTTTTACTGTCTTTCAAAGTGATGAAAGAAGAAGTTGGCCATGTCTGCTGTGATGAATAGAACACAGGAATACCAGAACCTGGCAGGGCCTTGGGAGTCAGATAGTACAAGTCTGAGTTTATTATAGATCAAGGGACAGGCAAAAGGTAAATCAAGGCAGGCAAAGGGTCATAATCCAAATCAGAGTCAGACAGGTTCAGGACGGCGGATAGGATCAGGACAGGCAGAAAGGTCAGAACTGGGAAGACTAAGAAAAACAAAAACTAGAGCACAGGAAACCCGGGAACACGCTGGTAGGACTTGACATGACGAACTGGCAACAGACAAACAGAAAAAGCAGGTATTAATACCTGGTGGGGGGTGGAGACAAGCACAAGACAGGTGAAAAAGATCAAGGTGTGGAACGAGGAGACAAACAGCTGTGAGCCAGATTTATTTCTAGACACATTAAAAGTGGGATGTATACAGAGAGTGTGGGGCAACAGAAGGCGAACAGTAGAGGGGCTTAGGACCTTAGAGAGAAAGAGGGAAAGGCCTGAAAAAACGGGGGGGGGGGAGTTTGCGGGACTCCACCCAGAGGGGCAGATCCCGAGTGGACAGCCATACCCTCTGCCCAAGACAGTTACAGGGATCAGGGGTTCAGTGGCAGTCCACCTGTCACTGATACCTGGAGGTGGTCTTGAGAAGAGCGGCCCGGGCTCTCTTCCAGGTACGGCAACAGTGACGGACATCTGGACAGAAGGTATGCTGACGGGGGCAGATATCCCAGGGAACACTCAATAGGCAAAAGACCCGTAGCACAACAGGGAAGGGTGTTGCGGGCATATTCCACCCACACGAGTTGCTGGCTCCAGGTGGGGGGATTGGTGGAGTAGAGGCAGCGAAGAGTCAACTCCAGGTCCTGTGTGGCTCGCTCCTCCTGGCCGTTAGACTGGGGATGAAAACCAGAGAACAGACTGGCGGACGACCTAATGAGGGGGCAGAACACCTTCCAGAATCGGGATGAGAACCGCGATTGGAGACCATGTCGACCGGCAGTTCATGGATCCAGAAGACTTGCTGCACCATGAGCTGGGCCATCTCCTTAGCTGAGGGTAACTTAGGAAGGGGAATAAAATGGGCGGCTTTGGAAAACCTGTCCACTACCATAAGGATGGTGGTGTTGCCATCTGACGGAGGGAGGCATGTGACGAAGTCCAAGGATATGGGACCAGGGGCAGTGAGGGACAGGGAGTGTTGATGAAGGCCAGCCGGAGCTTGTCGCGGAGTCTTGTTCTGTGCACACACAGTACAGGCGGCAACGAACGCAGAGATGTCAGGAACCATGGTGGGCCACCAAAAACATTGTCGAACGAATGCCATGGTCCGACGGGAGCCAGGGTGACAGGTGAGTCTCGGGGAATGTCAGGGTTTCACCTTGTCAGGGTCCATTTGAATATTCCCTGCAGCAATGACGTATCCTAGGAAGGAGATGCTGGAGCGATGGAACTCACAGGTACAGGACGGTGGGCCGGATCAGGATAGACAGAAAGGTCAGAACTGGGAACACTAATAAAAACAAAAACTAGAGCACAGGAAACACGGGAACTGGTAGGACTTGATTGGACAAGACAAACTGGGAACAGACAAACAGAAAATGCAGGTATAAATACACAGGAGATAATGGGGACAGACGGGAGACACCTGGTACGGGGTGGAGACAAGCACAAGACAGGTGAAACAGATCAGGGTGTAACAGAAAGCGTCTAATCAACAATGGCATTATTTTAAATTAACTCTGCAACTCTTGTCAGAACAGAAATGACAAGATTATGTTATAATGCTGTTATTGCATCAAATGGTTGTTTTATGCAACAGAATAAGGGGTTGTTAGAACACTCATCTGTGTGTGTTCTACTGAGTATAGGGCTGTAGGAGATTTAACACTGACAAAAGATTTACGATGTCTTTTGGCAATAAGCCTAACAAGACCGCATTCCATAGCATGAGTTAATGTGTCTGTTCTATAAGGTACCAGGGAGAGATGGCTCGGGGCCAGACCCTGGTTTCTACACAATGAGAATTTGTTTTTACAAGAGATACTGTCTACTGTAAATTATCAGTATCTTTTATACAAATCTTTACCTTGTGACCCATTCCATACATCTGTTGTTTGTCATGAATTCCAGAAGGATGGACTTTGCTATAAAATGCTGTGGCTCAAACCAGCTGGTTGAGTTCTCAGTGATCACCTCCAGGGGTGATTACCGGCCAGCTCCATTACTGCAGTAATTAAATAATAAGGTTTGATTGTTTTGAAGAAATCTAAAAGTCTCTCCTTTTGATTACAATAATTCCACGACACTCTTCCAACTATTTACTTTTTTTCACAACTACCACCAGTTTTGTGCCAAAACATTAACAACATATTGACATAATAAAATAAATTAAAGTGTGTAATAAAAAATATAAAGGATATTCCATGTTGAAACCCTCATATTAACTACCAATGCTATTGACTACGTTTATATTTATGATAGTTTTACAGATTTAGTTTATAAAACTATTTACAGATAGTTTCACAGATTTAAAAATCGTCGTATTTGAATATTCTATGTATTTGACATGTGATAAGCCACACAGAGGGCCAGGGATAATTACAGACATCATCTGATGTCATGTCTTGGCTGGGGGTCTGGGGGTCCTCCCATTTTTGGGGGCATCTAAAGCTCATTTTCCGCCTTTCTACACAATCTAATATGACCCGTGGTCCTTCTAGTCGTCTCTATTTAGAACAACAACAAAAATCAAAAATGCCCCGGTCATCAAGTTAGGTAAGAGATCATTATTAACTACGTTTAAGTGATTGATAAGACTGAACTATATTTTTGTTCTGTGTAATTCATGTCGTAGGCTCAATGGTACTGTAGAGCTCTTTTTACTTGCACACAATATAGCCTGGTCACCTCATCCTGCCCCTAGGGGTCCACGGCCCTGTAGCCCCCCAACTTAACACACCCCACTCAGCTTTAGGATCTTAGTGAAACATTCATTATTGGTTTCAGGTGTGTTAGGCCAAGGCCAGAGTGACAACCAACATTATGGCAGACCCCCAGGGACAGGACTGAGCAGCCCAGCAGCTAGGGATTGCTTATATAGGTATCTCCCCCGACGTGGGCATGTTTTCAATACAGACTCCTTTTGTCATTCCATATAAGGAATCTAGACCTTATGAAAGTTGCACAGTATACCCTTAATCTTGTAATAAATCAAATCTAGTAACCTGACATTTATTCCATCCATTGTGGGAGGATAACCAACCTTCAAATTCATGCCACTCCAGTTCTTAGCTGCTACTGTATAAATGCTAGGTTATACAGTTTCTTCTGATAACAGTCTCCAGTATCAACATTACCAATCAAACAAAAACCCGGGAGAAGGGAGAACCTGTAGGCATGCTGAGATAAAAGAACATACTCTTTGCCAGAATTCAGCCAGCCTTGACAAGACCATATGGAAATATGTCCCCTTTTGTATTTTACACCTCCAGCAGAGGAATGAAATCTCTAACTGCATGTAATTCCATGTCACAGACATATATAGTACGTTCTATGGATGGTCTTCAACTGCAGTAATTTATGTCTGAGATGATATGAACATGACTGGGCATTCAAACACATCTGTATCCATGCATCATCATCAATGGCATCTACCAGGTCTTCGACATATTTGTGGTTTGTGTCATCGGGAAAAGCCCATATCAATCCTTAATACAGTTTGGAAATCAACTTTAGAGGTTTGTCAGACTGCCTTAAAATAGCTTCAAGCTTCGACGCTTCTTGCTTCTCCAGTGTTTGATGCACAGCGAGAATAAAGTGTTGTATCTGCAAAAGTTCCCCTCAGCGCCATCAGAGACTGGTCTTCCCTGGGTGCCTGACCCTGATGAGACAGACCCCTTTCACCATTTGATCCTGCTCAGATGAGGCATGACAAAGACTTACCTTGGTGTACATTTATACATTATATTATCCATGGATAGAACCAATGATTCAATAATTGGATTGACCATTATTCACAGATCCCAGACTGTAGCATTCACATCAACTCAAGATGGAACTTTGTATCCATTCACTGATTGTTATAATATACTGCAAAATTCACCTGAGCTCTATAGACTGGTCTTCTTTGGCTGTCTGACCCTGCAGGGACACCTGTCACCATCTGATCTTGCTATGACATGAGCATAGTGTTGTGTGCTGACTGTGAACCATGACAGTGAAGCATGTGGAGCTGTTTATACCGTGTCAGTGTGAAAAGTATGGAATTAGCTAGAGAAACTGACAGAACAATAACGTTACATGACTATACTGACTAATAAAAACTAATATTGCACTGAAAAAAACATCAGAATATCGGTCTTCAGTCGTTTGGCCGCTAGTTCAGGTCTAGTGTGGTTGAGGCAAAAATAATAGCTAGTCATTGATCTAGCTAGCTAGCTAACTCTAGCTAATGGTACAATGGTACATCTTATAATGTACTTGTGTTGAAACTGGACAAAACAAACAAGCTAGCTACGTGACAGATACCTAGAGTCTAGCTAGAGCTGAACTGGCTGTGGTAGCTACTAGCTAGCTACTAGTTCATTCACTTCAGTCGAGAGGGGATTAAACATTAGCTAATGTAACATGTCAGTTACACTACTAGCTCAGCACTGGGAATAAAATAAATTGGTTCTGCCAAACAGCAGTTACCTTGCCAGTTAGATCAGTCAACTAAAGAGTAGACAGTTTCTGCTCTGCTTGCTTTTACAACTCAGAGAAAAAGAACAACACAGACAGCAGCTGCCTCTGTTCATCTGTCCCGTGCTGGTCCTATACGCCAG
The DNA here is from genome assembly GCF_057628025.1 of Oncorhynchus mykiss. NCBI lineage: Eukaryota > Metazoa > Chordata > Actinopteri > Salmoniformes > Salmonidae > Oncorhynchus > Oncorhynchus mykiss. The sequence continues at coordinate 35,325,991 of NC_143050.1, read as the reverse complement.
CCTTTCAGAAGCTTTTCCTTCACAGCCTGTCCGCACACTCTGTGGTGTCCATGCGGACCTGAATTCTGCCTGCTGAAACCGGAAAACGGTCTACCCGACCGCTCTGAGGAGTCCGCATGGTGATAAAGCATACCGGTGCGGCGTTTTGTATCACAGTGAAAGTTGCGCCTCTGCTGAATACAGTACTGTAATACTGTGCTGAATATATGTATATTCACAAGTCATTCTGAGATTCAAAAATGTAGTCATTTAGCAGTCATTCTTATCCAGAGCAACATATAATAAGCATTCTCTAGTATTCTTTGTCTCTTAGTCACACGGTCTTTGAATGTTCTCTCCAGACTAAGTGATTCATTATTACATAGCTAGTCATCATGGCCTAATGAACCAAATCAAAAGGATTGAGATGAATGAGCTGTCAAAGAACCAATTGGATTAACAAATGAAGACAGAATTTAAATATATTCATTATCATTTATTCAACAAAATATGACCTCCCCTTTAAAACCGGATAGCTCTGCCATCACCACAGAACATGTTTCCCCTGTATTTGGGTTTGTATCCCTCCCTTACCCAGGTCACTCACCCAAATATTTAACAAAAAATATCACTATTAATCTGCTATACAAACAACAATTAAGAAGCCATTCATTCAGAGAAGGAGAGGAAAAAACAATGTTGTTTTTTTTGCAAATGTATTTTACCGTGTGGAAACATATCTTAATAATAGATACAAATCAGGTTTTGGGTCAATTCCGCTTGAATTTCAGTCAATTCAGGAAGTGCACTGAAATTCCAATTCTCTTCAATGCTTTTCAATTAAGGCAATTTAGAATTAGGTTCACTTTCTGAATTGATTGGAATTGAAATGGAATTGACCCCAAACCTGGATAAAATGAACTGTATTACTGAAACAAAATAACAAAAGTAAGAACAATTAAAAATAATTTATTGGATAGTAAACCTGAAAGCCAAAGCGCTCAGTTAAAAAATAAATAAAATGTATCTTTTCAAATCAGAGAAGAAGCAAATGCATGGAACAGAAACAAATCTCAAAACCATAACCGAGCTAAACGCACACTCAAGGTCAAGCAAGCATGCATCCCCCCCCCCCCGTTTCCCCCCAGTCTTCCTCCAGCCTCCCCACAGTGCTGAAGGCTGCCATCACTGTCCCCTCGCCACTGCAATCACTATTCCCAGCTTGACGTCAGGAGATCCATGAGGTGTTATACAGCATCCTACCAACAGCTATCAGCCAGCTATCAACCAGCTCCATTTGTGGTGCTGTTACAACCTAGCATGGTACCATGTCCACTCGTCCAGTCCAATCCACTTGTTCATGAGAGCAGCATCCTAGCAGTGTACAGACATGCAAGCATCCAGCCCCTTCTCGGACTCCTCCATAGGATCCTGGTTTGGTATTCCCCCATATAGCTGGAACATCCTGCCCACAGAGGCCCCTGAAACACCTTCATCCAGGGCTACCATAACCATCCTATTAAAACTAATCGGATCCACAGAGTTCCCAGCAGTTTTAGGCAGGGGGCAGCAGAGCTAGGCGGGAAGGAGTGGGGGGGGGGGCGCCTTGGCTTAGTAATGTTAGGAGAAACACTGTAATAGACTGTGTGGATGGATGGAGATGAGCGATCACTGGTAGCCCAAGGCAGACGCTGAGCCCAGTCTCTGGCTATAAAGGGCGTAGTGGGGGTAGTAAGGAGAACCAGCCTGGAGGGAGTGCAGGGGGATGGAGGTAGGTCCAGGGGGCAGGTGGACCTTACCATAGGGGTGGTACCGGGCCAGACCCAGGGTATGAGGAGCCCTAAGGGAGAAGGAGTTCTGCAGGGAGGCCTGGCTCTGATGGGGGAGGTGAAGTTGGCAGGAGGCAACAGAGGAGGAGGAGACAGAGGGGTAGGCAGAGAGGAGCTTACTGTCCATCCCTCCGGGTAAGGAGGTGTGCGTGCGCAGGTGGGCCAGCAGCTCGTCTGAGGTGGAGAAGCGTTTATCACAGGGCCCCGCAGCCGACACCCAGTTACAGGCATGAGGCATGGGGTCATTGGAGAGCATGAAACCGTAGGTGTAGAGGGGGTGAGACAGGGTGGGGGTGATGCTGGAAGACATAGTGCTGGGGTGGAGGGAGTGGAGGGGGTGGGAGGTGTAGACCAAGCCTGGGTAGCCTGTTTTGAGGGCGGAGGAGGGGTCGTGGATGCAGGGGTTGCTGCTCCCCAGGTGGGGCGCGTTGGGGTAGCTGAGGCAGTAAGGGTCCCTGCAAAAGCCCTGCATGAAGGAGGGGGGAGAGGCTCGAGTGGAGTGCTTCACCCCCACACCCCCACCTCCCAGACCAGACTTGTTAGGGTCCAAACCTGGGACAAACTGGGAGGGATATGCAGCGTAGGAACCCACTACAGAGCCATGGTAGCCCATTCCAGAGGATGACATGGGGAAGACAGAGTGGCCAGTCTTGTAAGGGGAGATGGGAGCGATATGTCCAGGGCCCAGGCCAGGCTGTGGTGGTTGGGAGTCCGCCTTGGGCCCCTCGTGGCTGGGGCTTCCCTCGGAGCTGCCTGTGCTGGAGTTCGTGCTGGCTCTGGCGTGGCTGGAGTTAGCCAGTTGGGGACTGTCCAAATGAACCTTATTCACATCCGACTCCTTTTTAAGATGGCTGCCGCTGCTACTGTTACTGTTCCTGTGTGGACTGGCCTGTTCCTGTTTGTGTTCTCCATTCAGAGTCTGAGAGCGGGAATTCCGTTGCCCATGTGGCGACTGGCTCTGTCTGTGTGTCTGGGACGATGGCTGCTGCGTGTGCTGAGGGGGCGTGCCACTACCCACCCTGGAGTTGGGAGATATGGCATGTGGTGGAAAGGATGGACAAGAGCCTGATGAGTTACTGTTAGCACATCCATTCCCATTGCTAGGTACCCTGAACCCAGCTTTATCAGAGCTGTTATTAGAGCTACTAACCCCATCCCGCCGACTGTCTCCCCCTACTTTGTTATAGGGCTTGAAGCTGGACTTGTCGTCCTTTATGGGCCGGTGGTCCCCAAGTTTGTGACTGGAGGAGGAGGAAGAGGAGCGTCCATTATGGTCCTTATCACCATGGCCATTGGAGGGGATGGAGCCTAGCTTGGAGGAGGGAGGAGGGTCAGGCTTGCCAATCTGGGAGCAGGTCTGAGCCAGCAGGGCCAAGGGACTCTTCTTGGCATCCAGCTGGAGAAATAAACCCAGACTTAAAGTTAAGTTGAACCAATTTTCACAACGTTGAATGTAATGGGTATGTGGAAAGGAAAAACGTATACACACTCCACTTAGACAGGTGCAGAAAGAAAGACATACAGACAGACACACAGACAGAACTGTAGGCCTATGTCTATTGTCAGTGAATAATTGTTTGACCAGTAACACAGACCCCTTGGGCCCTCTATGAATTACAACCTTAACGTTCATATAATAGCCTACTAATAAATACTGTTGTTAACAGTCATTGTTACGAATTGTTGGCAGTAGGCCAAACGGTGTCGCGCTGTAGGCTAGGGCTAGTTTTATCAAATGGATGTATTGCCTACAAAGTTTAAGCAAAAAAAATGGTGGGAACGGTAACTCGGACTATGAGTGGTCTATGAGTAAAGACCGTCAGGGAACTACTTTCAAAAAAAGTCCCTGACTGTGCGCATCAAGAAAATAAATAGCCCTACTACGGACATATATTGCGCATTATTGGCTAAAAGCTGAACTTGCTTTGCGCAAAAACGCACCAGTGTTGAGAGAATAAAGGTGTATTGAATTGGCTATATGTCAAACAACAACACACATCTGTGTGACAATTACCATGGCAATAGAAACATAATGACAATACCTCAATGTTCACTGGTGTAGATTGTAAGGGCTGCAGGTAGTCCGGGTGGTGGAGCAAGTGGCCGGTGTGCGCCGTCAACATCTTGAGTATCCGGATAGGGAGGCGCTTTGCCTGGCGAATAGGATCCAAAGGAGTCGGTGAACAAACTAACGCGCCCGTTGGCGAGCTGCAGTTATCACGATCGTCACAGGGCTCCGAGGTCTGGCAGCGTATCTCGTGCGTAATAGTTCCAGCAGGGGAATCTTTCATCGGAGATGGAAACGAAAATATGTTTGAGAAGGGCAGTGTAGTGTTTTGTTACAGTCCCGAGAAAATAAATTGTATAATTATCCCTGCGCAGTGTACAGCATAGTTTATAATCCGGGAGAGAAAGTATGTTGCCTATTCACCATCCAATTTCATCAAACAGAAGTTAACGGTCGGCTCTTCTTTACTCATGGTACCGATTCCAGAATTGTTCTTCCAGGCGTTCTAATTCACAAAAGTCACATCAATCGAAATGTGAGCGAAATACATGCATACAATTGAGTTGTAAAATAAGTATAGCCAAAATGAGAAAAGGTGTAGATATTTCCAAAACACGTCCGCGATACATATAATTTCGGACTCTCACCGCTCCAGTGTATAGCTTGGCTCTCTCCCTCTCTGTCGCCGTCTGTTCAGCAGTTACACATCAACTGGACCGTACCTCGAGTGTATGAGATCACAAGGGGACCTTCAAAGTAAGCGAGCCGCGGTCCAGTGGATGGCTGCATCGGTAATGAGAATGGTTGGTGCGTTTCTTCTGAAGGCGGAGCAATATTGTCCCCCTCGGCCAATGAAGACAGACTGTCTGTGCACTGTATTTCACAGCGTTAGATACATCTTCTGATAATCTTTCAAATGTCTTCCTGTCAGAACGGAATGTAATTTCCTTTGATGCAAAAATTCTAACAGGCGCCCTATATGGCATTTATGTTGATTTATGTATGACTGATTGTATCAGTGTGCCATCTACATGACCAACAGGGGGCACTATTGATGACATTGTATCGCAGTTCATCAGCAGCATCACCGATACAATAGGCTACAACCAAGTTTTTGGCTGAGATATACTGGCTATGAAGCACATTTATATTCATTAGTCTCTTGTGACTATTGTGGTCACTACAGGGTTTATTTTGGCAGAAATTGAATAACGTTGTCTAACCCCAGGTGTGACATTCAACAACCATTTTACTCGCTGTCTCCTTATTTGAACTTTAAAACCAGTTAAATGTAACTAAATGTCATCTTAAGTGTCACCTACACAATCCCCAAAAGTAATTTGTTTAATCATGCAAGGCCATAAACAATAACTAGTACTGCTGTATACTCAAAGAAAGGTTAGAATCTCACATATCTGGTACAAAATAGTTATAAATTGCTGAGATGTAGTCACGTTTGAGGACACAAGCTCAAGTACACAATACAAATATAATAAAAATATGACATTTTCTATTCAACAAAACTGTATGAAAAAGGCTTGAAGTGACATATGCTTTCTAAATATAGCATAATCATATTATAAACCGACTAACTATAAGATTTCACTTTACTTAAAACTGTGAAATAAATATTTGTATGTTTAGTGTTAGTGAACACTTGCATATTTTGTAAAGGTCTATATTGATAAAAAACGTCTGCCCCCATCGCCGTGAATGTCTCACAGTGTTCTTGCTTGGCTTCCTGAACTCGCTAGGAACTCACGTTAATAATAATATTGTCCGTCCATGACAAACCGAAAGTGTTTTTTTGTTTCATACCTATGATTTGTTTTAAACTTTTATTAATGGCTAGGAATGGATCTCTGAATGTGCTACCATGATGAAACCACTCTCTCTCCTGCTGGCTACAATGTAACGAATGCAGGCATGTGTCTTTTGTCGGTGGCTGTGATGTCGGGGTCAACAAGGAATTGGTAGGAGGGACAGCCATCTTCAAGTGGTTTCAGATTTCAAATCTACGTCACACAGACTCAGAAAAAAAATTACTAGCGTCCGTGGGAACCCTCATTTATCAATGTTGCGTACGAACAGAGATGTCCCTTAACCATGCGAGCGATCATTTCTAAGCAAAGTGTGGGATTTATCCATTTGTACTTACACTTGCGAATGTGTGTACATTTAAGTGCACCTCTGACCGTGCGCACGCACAGCGCCGTGTGGTAGAAAGGTCAAACTGATAATGAAAAACCATCCACCAAATGGAGAAAGGATTGACATACTGGACCAAATCATAAACCACGAAGAAAAAAGAGAATACATGAATAGTTTACTCATGTATTTCTTTTATAGACACTTAAGCTACTAATAGTTTTCTCAGGGTGCTATCGCATTCATAAACATGTAACCATTTCAGCCTAATTGAGTAATAAAGTCAATTAAAAAGAGAGTGGAATGCAAAGGTTGGAGGCAATTTAGTTAAACCTGTTAAATAATATAAAAGGCAACACTGATACATTGTGACTTGTCCAAAATGGCAAATCTTGCATTGCTGGAGGATCTGGCGTAAGCTGCATTACGCAGGGAGCGTGTTTTCAATGAGCGTGCGGATTTCTTTGCTGAGTGTCTTATTGGTAGATTTCGTTTTCCAAGGCATATTTTATGGTATCTCTGCAACCAACTCTCTCTGGTATTAGAAAGGGAGACGAGACGCACCAATGCCATCCCAGTGCATACCCAAGTCCTCTCCACCCTGGGATTTATGGCCACTGGAACATTCCAACGGGAGATTGTGGATTGTCTGACATTTCACAACCAACCATGAGCTGAATATTGCCTGCAGTCCTTCATGGCATTATTTCATTGACCCCACAATACATCCAGTTTCCGTACACTGCTGTGCAACAGGCCAGAGTGAAAAGGAATTTCCATACCATAGCTGGATGTCATTGTCATTGGAGCAGTTGACTGCACCCACATCGCAATAAAAGCACAGTCATTGAACGAATTCAACTTCGTCAACAGAAAAGGTTTCCATTCTGTCAATGTGCAGGTCCTCTGTGATTCACATTTGGCTTTGTTGAATGTAGTGGCCAAACGGCCTGGTGGGACACATTATTCACTCATTGTGCAGAACAGTTCAAAAGTAACAAAAAGTAACAGTCAGTATCTGGTGTGGCCACCAGCTGCATTAAGTACTGCAGTACATCTTCTCCTCATGGACTGTACCAGATTTTCCAGTTCTTGCTGTGATATGTTACCCCACGCTTCCACCAAGGCACCTGCAAGTTCCTGGACATTTCTGGGGGGAATGGCCCTAGCCCTCACCCTCCAATCCAACAAGTCTCAGACGTGCTCAATGGGATTGAGGTCCAGGCTTCTTCGCTGGCCATGGCAGAACACTGACATTCCTGTCTTGCAGGAAATCCCCCACAGAAAGAGCAATATGGCTGGTGGCATTGTCATGCTGAAGGGTCATGTCAGGATGAGCCTGCAGGAAGGGCACCACATGAGGGAGGAGGATATCTTCCCTGTAACACATAGCATTGAGATTGCCTGCAATGACAACAAGCTCAGTCCGATGATGCTTTGACACACCGCCCCAGACCATGACAGACCCTCCACCTCCAAATTGATCCCGCTCCAGAGTACAGGCTTCGGGAAACGCGAATCCGAACATCACCCCTGGTGAGACCGGTGATGTCTGGTGAGGACCTGCCTTACGACAGGCCTACAAGCCCTCAGTCCAGCCTCTCTCAGCCTATTACGGACAGTCTGAGCACTGATGGAGGGATTGTGTATTCTTGGTGTAACTCGGGGTTTCTCAAGGGTCTCTCTATACTTTGCTCCATTCATCTTTCCCTTGATCCTGACTAGTCTCCCAGTCCCTGCCACCACCATGCTTCACCATAAGGATGATGCCAGGTTTCCTCCAGAGTTCAATCTTGGTTTCATCAGACCAGAGAATCTTGTTTCTCATGGCCTGAGTCCTTTAGGTGCCTTTTAGCGACCTCCAAGCAGGCTGTCATGTGTCTTTTACTCAGGAGTGGCTTCTGTCTGCCCACTCTACCATGGTGGAGGGCTGCACAGATGGTTGTCCTTCTGGAAGGTTCTCCCATCTCCACAAAGGAACTCTAGAGCTTTGTCAGAGTGACCATTGGTTTTTGGTCACATCCCTGACCAAGGCCCTTCTCCCCCGATATGTCAGTTTGGCCGGGCCAGCTCTGGGAAGATTCTTGGTGGTTCAACGAACTTCTTCCATTTAAGAATGATTGAGGCTACTGTATTCTTGGGGACCTTCAATGCTGCAGAAATGTTTTGGTACCCTTCCCCAGATCTGTGCCTCGACACAATCCTGTCTCGGCGCTCTACAGACAATTCCTTCAGCCTCATGGCTTGGTTTTTGCTCTGACTTGCACTGTCAACTGTGGGACCTTATATAGACAGTTGTGTGCCTTTTCAAATCATGTCCAGTCAATTGAATTTACCACAGGTGGACCCCAATCAAGTTGTAGAAACATGTCAAGAATGATCCATGGAAACAGGATGCACCTGAGCTCAATTTCGAGTCTCATAGCAAGGGTCTGAATTCTTACTGTATGTAAATAAGGTATTTCATTTTTTATAAATGTGCAAATATTTCTAAAAACCTGTTTTCATTTTGTCATGATGGGGTATTGTTTGTAGATTGATGAGGAAAATGTCAAGGGGTCTGAACACATTCTGAATGCACTGTAAATGTACATGACTGTATTGTACAAGTGCTGGTCATCTAGGGTTGTACCTGTAGACTTTCCATCACCATGAAGAAAAACAATGACCGTTACAGTGACTGAGTACATTGAGACATCAAGTGGTCTTTGATGATGTGATGGGATTATGTGGCTCAGTTGGTAGAGCATGGTGCTTGCGATGGGTTGTGGATTTGATTCCCATGGCGGACCAGTACAAAACTGTATGCACTCACTACTGCAAGTTGCTCTGGATAAAATCATCTACTAAAATGGAAAACTAATGAACAGTCCATTTCAGTTTTCACATAGAAACAAGTTGCATTTGCAAAGTATTTCAAGAAGCTGGAATTCATATATCAAGCAAGTGTTTTTATATTCCACAAGTATTATCAGATGAACTGTTTTGTACAGATAATTAGCAGACTCAAGTTACAAATGCCGGTAAACACTACAATACATTTTGCCTTTACTAGTCCTGTACTAGTTGACCGATATAGACGTCTTAAGTGCAGGCCAAAAAATAATTCTGCACCCCACCTCGGTAACAAAATCGCAGCACCCCCACCCCAAACTACTTCCCACAGCTATGACTGGTTGGACTTCATTTACTGTACTCATGCTCTCTCCTCCCTGTAAAAGTCTCCCAGACGTTGATCCCCAGGTGAGTCTGCTGGGCAATGGAAGTCTAAAGCACCACATGATAAAGAAACCTCCATCCTGTTGTCCGCTTATATGCAGACAGTTCCCCAAGGAAGGACGCAACTATCAAGGCTTTTAAAGGCCACATTTTGACCAAATGTAATATCGTTTTGTATAAACTCATTTTAATTTTGATAGATTACAAAACACACACTTTTTCATATGCACGTTAGTCACACTGACTGACTAACTTCAGTGCTAACTTAAACTCAAAGACAATACTTGGAGCTTATGATTAAAAAAGGTCTAAAGTAAATACAAGTCTCATGTCCAGGGCGAAATATATTTTTGTTCATGTATCAGACATCACACAGGTGTGCCAATTAAAATATATATCCCAGACCAGATGGAAGAATGGGACAAGTAGAGTTCATAAGTTCATAAGCATTGTTTAATACATCTAGGGCAAGGGTAGGCAACCCTGGTCCTGGAGGGCCACAGGCACTTCATGTTTTTGATTTAACCGACCTGGAAGACCAGGTGTGTTGAATTTAGGCAATCGCTCAACTGATCAATTAGCTCAGTTGGTCATGGCTACGTTCAGTACATAAAAAACATAATAGAACTGCCCTTTCAATAACTCATTGCTTCAAGCCACACGCCGGCACACACCCACCGAACAGAGCAAACGTATCAGTCTGTTCAAGAACGTACAAGAATGTTTTGAGAAACCGTGGCACCACACCCCTGGTGCCTAGTTTAAACTAAATCCTGCAGTACCTGCGGCACTTCAGGTACAGGATGGCCTACCCCTGCTCTAGGGTACTGCGGTGAAAGGACTGCTGTGCAGGGTATTGGGCAACAGCTTTCTTCCAGGGCCCATATTCACAAAGCGTCTCAGAGCAGGGACAGTTATAAGATAAACCTCCCGCTTGTCAGCCAAATTATATGAAAACAACATTTGCCCCCGGTCAACTGTAAGTGCTGTTATTGTGATGTGGAAATGTCTAGGAGCAACAACGGCTCAGCCGCAAAGTGGTAGGCCACACAATCTCGAAGAAGTGGACCACCGAGTGCTGAAGCGCACAGCGAGTAGAAAAACCGCCTGTCCTCGGTTGCAATACTCACTACCGAGTTCCAAACTGCCTCTGGAAGCAACGTCAGCACAATAACTGTTCGTCGGGAGCTTCATGAAATGGGTCTCCGTGGCCGAGCAGCCGGACACGAGTCATAATATCGCCATGCGCAACGCCAAGTGTCGGGTGGAGTGGCATAAAGCTCACCGCCATTGGACTCTGGAGCAGTGGAAATTGCTCAAACAGTCAATGCATACCTCCGTACGGAAAAGCAGGTCTCTCTGTGGGTAAGGGCTTTGTGATGGAATGTGTAGGCATCGCTTCCTTTTAGGTGGTTGTAGAATTAAACAGCTCTTTTCTGGATGTTGATAACTAGCGGGTGTAGTCCTAATTCTGCTCTACATGCATTGTTTGGGGTATATTTTTGCAGAATTCTGCATGGAGTCTCAATTGGGTGTTTGTCCCATTTTGTGAATACTTGGTTGGTGAGTGGACCCCAGAGCTCAATTATAGAGGGCAATGGGTTCTATAACTGATTTGAAGTGTTTTCTGCCAGATCCTAATGGGGATGTAGTGTTATGTTCCTTTTGATTCCTATTGCCTTCTCTCTCAGATCGTTCACAGCCTTGTGGAAGTTACCTGTGGTGTTACTGTTTAGGCCAAGGTAAGTATAATTGTTTCGCTCTCTCTCTCTCTCTCTCTCTCTCTCTCTCTCTCTCTCTCTCTCTCTCTCTCTCTCTCTCTCTCTCTCTCTCTCTCTCTCTCTCTCTCTCTCTCTCTCTCTCTCTCTCTCTCTCTCTCTCTCTCTCTCTCTCTCTCTCTCTCTCTCTCTCTCTCTCTCTCTCTCTCTCTCTCTCTCTCTCTCTCTCTCTCTCTGCATCGACGTAGAACATGTCACATTGCTTTTTTATTATTTAATGTCATTTTCACAACCAGTCAGGGAGAGTAGTGATAAAGAGTTTGAACAGCATCTCCGTATTCACGCTTCCATTTATCTGGAATGTTAATAACTTGATTGCATTACCGCCAGGCTGCTGACTGACTCTGCAATGAGCTAATTTTGTTAACCTAATTATACAATGAATTGGTTAAAGTACTTAAAAATTACGCCTGACAAGAGCTATTAGCTGCGGCCCGGAATAGTCTCAGTCGGAGGGGCTTTGATGCTCCCAATCCTCTGGCTGCCGTCTCAATCCAGGGAGAAATGGGTCTTAATCCATCAGAATCATAACCTATGGGAAAAAGGCTGCATGGAGATGTGTCCTTCTACTACAGAGTATCCTCGATATAAGAAATCTGTGCCTAATGGCAAAACATAGAATTAAGCAATAAGGCCCGAGGAGGTGTGATATATGGCAAATATACCATGGCTAAGGGCTGTTCTTAGGCACGACGCCTGAACACAGCCATTAGCCATGGTATATTGGCCATATATCACAAACTCCAGAGGTGCCTTATTGCTATTATAAACTGGTTACCAATGTAATTAGAGCAGTAAAAATAAATGTGTTGCCATACCCATGGTATACGGTCTGATATACCACGGCTGTCAGCCAATCAGCATTCAGGGCTCGAACCACCCAGTTTATAACAGTGAATATAGTAGTAATACAATTAAGTTAATTTACCTGAACTGTCCTATTTACAGTAGCTATTACAGTTAATAAATACCATGCTATTGTTTGAGGAGAGTGCACAACAACAAAACACTTTTATCATGGCAACTGGTTTGATACATTCACCTCTGAAGGTAAATAATGTACTTACATTCAGTAATCTTGCTCTGATTTGTCATCCAGAGGGTCCAAGAGATAAAAAGTAGCATAGTTTAGTTTGATAAAATCAATTTTTATATTCAAAGGTAGGAACTGGGTTCTACAGTTTCATCCTCTGCTGTCTCTGGCCCCACACCCAGGTTACCCAGGTGTCTTTGCTGTAGGGAAGCTAATTATCCATCATGTATGACATTCTTGGGAGTGTGTAGACTTACATTTTTTATTACCATAACATTTTTGTATGTTCTCTATAGTTATGTACATGAAAATGTATCAATTGACCAATTCGGCTCATTTGGAAAAACTCCTGGCAGACCTGATACATAATATAGTGTAGTAATGGAACGCTTCACTGAATCAGTCTGAAACGTTGCACACACACTGCTGCCATCTGGTGGCCAAAATCTAAATTACGCCTAAACTCCTATCTAATTTATCTCTTGCATTTCAAAGTGAAAAAACATTTTACCACATCTAATGTGTTATTCTCTTACATTAATTTCACATTTCCGCAAACTTCCAAGTGTTTCCTTTCAAATGGTATCACGAAAATGCATATCCTTGCTTCAGGTCCTGAGCTACAGGCAGTTAGATTTGGGTATGTCATTTAGGCGAAAATTGAAAAAAGGTTACAATCCTTAAGAGGTTGTTTACATGAAATGCGATTATTTCCAGAGATACAAAACATCCTGAAATTTATGTAGATATCATTGTTAGAAAGAATAGCATATTTCCCTTGATGGAGTGATGCTCAATGTAAAAAAGGGCTCAACTTACCCCACTCTTCCCTAATGTAGAATACAATTAGATTATTCAGGTGTGTTGGCTAGGGCTTGAGAAAACGTGTGAACCCTAACCCTAGCTTCATGTCCACATCCCAGTTCAACCATAATCGTAGCCTCAACCCTATCCTTAACAATAGTTTAACCCTAACCTTAGCTGTATGTGCATATCCAGGTTCAACCCTAACCCGAAGATGTTACAGATTCAAATGTAAGAGGGAGTGGGGTAAGTTGAGCCTCTTCTCTAGTCTGCGGTGATATAGTATTCTAGTCTGCGGTGACATGGGACTCCAGTTACGCAGTTAGATTAAACTGTCTGGGGTCTAATTAATCTCTCCCTGATGAATACATGAATGTGAAGAAGCCACGTATTTTACACGAGCCTCCCACCCACCCCAGGAATATGATTACTACTTGTGTGTATTGTTCCGTATTAGTGCACGGTTGGAGCTAGAAACATAAGCATTTCGCTGCACCGGCAATAATATCTGCAAAATATGTGTACGCGACCAATACAACTTCATTTATACAGCCTTCATTGTCGTGGTGGTGATAAGAGGCAGAGTGCTGGAGAAACATGACATCAGGGAACAAGGTCAAAGTTCAACACCACTGGAGAGAATGCAGCTGCATGGAGGAATCTGCACTCTGTACTTGTGTCATGATGAGACACAGGCATGGTGGAGGCAACGATACCGTACCTCCCTTAGTTGGATGTGTGAGTTTATCAAAGTCAGTCAGCCAACTAATTGGTCTTGCTTTGTACCCCTCAGTGTTTCCTCCCTTGACCATCAACATGAAAAGGAAAATAAGAATGGTATGGGGGAGGGGAGAGGAAGAATGACACAGCAGGGGGAGGACAAAAGAAAAGGCAGAGAAGAGAGAGGGAGGGAGAAAGGGAGGGCCGACCTGAACAATGGCCTGGACTTTCCACCAGTCACCTTGAAGTTGGCCAGTAACAGCTGTGACACATTTCCTGTTGTTGATGGTGTGGAGGCAGGCTTCCTACTGGGCACAGATGTCATTTCAATGTTTGGTTTTGATTTGCATTTGGTTCAGTTGTCAACCAACATTAATTCAATTTGAAATCAACAAAACATTTCACCATGTCATTGGATTAAGGTTAAAAGTTGGGTAAAAAAAAACACAACATTTCCTTAAGTCGATGACTTTATGCAAATCCAATCAGTTTTCCACATTGATTCAACGTCTACATATTGCATTTTTTATTCAAGCAGTTTTTGCCCAGTGGGTTCCTATGGAGATCTATCTCCGAGCCTCTCTCTCTCTCTGATCAGAGAACATGCCCCGATCCATGTCAATGGGACCGTAGTAGAGAGAATTACGAGTTTTATGTACCTCGGCATCCACATCATCTTGTCGAGGGCACAACAGCATCTCTACTTCCTATGACGGCTGACGCCCCGGGTCCTCTTCAGATACTACCACTGTACCATCGAGAGCATTCTGACCGGTTCCATCACGGCCTGGTACGGGAATTTCTTCGTTCACGACCGCAAGGCCCTCCAATGGGTAGTGAAGACGGCCCAGTACATCACTGGGACCCTGCTTCCACCCATCCAGAAAATCGAATCGAAACAGTGCCTGAGGAGGGCACGCAGCATCATCAAGGACCCCCCACACACCAGCCACGAGCTGTTCTCTCCCTTATCTTTGGGCAGATGGTATCGGAGCATGAGGTCTGATACCAACAATCTCAAAGACAGTTTCTATCGGACTGCTGAACACTTGAATTGGACTGACCACCTGCTCTGATTCTCTGCCCCTTGCACACATCACAACTGCTGCTATCAGACTTTTATTATACTGCTCAATTTATACACTTCCCCCCCCTCCCCTCTTCCCCAATACACGTGTAAATATTGTACCTTTCTGTATTATACTTTTGCTAAAATGTTTATTCTACTGAGCCATTTACTTTATGTTAGTATTTTTCTTTTTTTTTACAGCAAGTAAGCATTTTGTTGGACGATTTATACCCTTACGTACAACTAATAAAACTTGAAACTGAAACATGATCATAGCAACGCCGCTCAGCAAAACAATGGCAGCCATCTTGACAGACCTAGAGTATCTAAACATGGCCCAATGATTGATAGATCTGATGCCTGTACTGTGGCATACACTATAGAATGTTGTATACTGGGTGGAGGGTCTACCTAGTGACTAAACACACACACAGACACACGCAGACAGACACACACACATTCATTTTCGAATCCAACGCTGGTATTTATTGACCTTGAGGTGGTGGATAATTTATAATGATCTTCTATAACCAATGGAGTCTTTCATTTTAAAATGGTCATAAATCTCTCTAGTTCTCTCCCACTCTGTCTGCCAGACAAGCATTCCTCTGAAAGTGCATTAAGATCAAGGCCAGTTATAATATATTTTTATGTCCCTATGCTACCCACCACACACACACCCTGGACATGATTGACAGCGTGTGTGTTTGCTGGTAAATGAACCACATGCAAGCATGAACGTACATACACACTCTCTCTCTCACACCATCAGTACATGTTATAATGTGTGTTCGTTTCCATAGTTAAACAATGCTAATCTGTGTGAGGCTGCAGTGTCAGTCAGCTGTAGTGAACAGAGCACTTATCTCTCAGCAGCGTGATGCTCAGAGCCTGTTTGTTTTATCGTCTAGTCCCTCCACCTGCCTGGCTGCCTGTCACCAGCTAATCTCGACCATCACTTACTCACATATTTAAACTCACAAGAGCTTATCCACTTCCTCAAACACACACGCAAACAAGCAAGCACGCACGCACGCACACACATTCCCCCTTGGCATGCCACACAACAAAAGCTGCCATTGTAGTCAGACAGCAGGCAGGGAGAGGAGAGGAGCAGTTATCTGCTAGCTGTGGGTCTGTGGGTGGGGAGATAGATTCAAGGAGATCAGGCTGCCAGAGGATGAGGTCTGGATCAGATCAGAGGGAACATTATTTTGGGACATCTCATTTGACATCAAAGATGTTTTTACACCCCCTTGATTTCGCTTCCTTTAGGGAGATTTTCTTTTGCAGAACACCCGAAACCGGACTAGTGTTTGATCAGTGAGTGTGTTTGTTGTGTTCATTGTCAAACACTACAACACTAGAAGCAAAACGCAGTCCTAATTTGTGTGATTCTCAGCTTTATAATGAGTTAGTGGCTGAAACAAGAGGCGATCGTTCTCATTCTGAACCGCCATCATTAATCTTGAGTCTGTCTATAAAATCGAATAAAAAGGCAGGGTGTAACAGTGCAACCGACCGGACCCAGATCTATGGTACCTATTGACCCAGTCAGCCAGTTCAATAAGTCAATTTGATAGGGAAGTCTGTGGGCTGCTTACGCTGAGTGTAGTGGGGGGGGGGGGGGGGGGGGGGGGGGCATTTCTTTGCTTTTTGAATGCTACCCAGTTGAGTGACTTTATTTACTTAACCTTTCATCCGACCCTCACTCACAGCCTGCATGTCAAAGAAGACTAATATATGGCAGCCATCTTGAGAGCCGAGGGCCATACACGACTGATGGTTAGGCATAATGCAGGCTGTGTGCTGGGTACATACCAGCATAATCGCTGGCCAGCAACATCCAACCCCAAACACCCCATTACAGAGGGAAAGATGTATTACAGTCTCAGAATGCATGCACATACACACACGCGCAAGCACGCGCAAGCACGCACACACACACAAACAGACAAATATACGCACACACGCAAAAGCACACACACGCACACAAATTATTCTGTCCCACATTATTCTGTCAGCGCTCAACACACACCCTAAACCTGTCTTCTCTCCAGGCAGCAGCCCCGACACCGTCTGTCTAAACACTTGACTCTGGTTAAACAAAGACCAGCGTAACATTGGGCTAATTTCGAAAGACTGCCGAAAGGTGCTATCTGCGTATTCTGTCCTGTTTGTTTGCTTTCCTTTTACGTGACGAGTTACTATCCCAATGCAGGAATCCAGATAGGATAACACTGTTTGTCCACTCGAGGGAGTTGATCAGCTTTGACTGGATTTTCGTACTCTGTTATTAGATTGAAATCCCTGAGAATTGCAAAAAAAGCTCATGTGACTAGCAGCTTGATTTTCATTGCTGCTTTCCCTATGTGTGTGTTTGTGTTTGCCTGAGCCTGTCTGGGTTTGTATGAGAGACCGCATAATAAATTAAGAAGGAAGGATGACATTTGCCTTATTGGCCCTGTCAGTCATGGTGTGGGGCGGGGGCCATGTCAGAGTTGTCAGAGTGCTCGTCAGGCTTTGATGTCACGAGGGCCGAGGCACAGATCGTGGTGTAAGTAAATCATTGCCTATCAGCCATGTCACATCAAACAAATACTTATCACCCTGTTTCAGTGACATCCATCATCTTACGGCTGACAGCCAGGATCGAGATGATCTCTTTATGTAATCCCTATAACTGGAATTACACTAAACAAAAATTCAAACACAACATGTAACACTTTCAAAGAGTTGGTATGCATGTTAATATAAAGAAATCAGTCAAATAAAATACATTCATTCATAATTTCAGATGACTGGGAATACAGATACCTTTTAAAAAAAAGTATGGGTGTGGATCAGAAAACCAGTCAGTATCTGGTGTGACCACCATTTGCCTCATGCAGCGCGACACATCTCCTTTGCATAGAGTTGATCAGGCTGTTGATTTTAGCCTGTGGAATGTTGTCCCACTCCTCTTCAATGGTTGTGCATCATGTCTGGTCAATATGCAGGCCATGGAAGAACTGGGACATTTTCAGCTTCTTGGAATTGTTTACAGATCCTTGTGACATGGCCATGCATTATCATGTTGCAACATGAGGTGATGGCGGTGGATGAATGGCACGACAATGGGTGATTCTTCCCATTGACACGGTATCTCTGTACATTCAAATTTCCATAGATAAAATGAATTGTGTTCGTTGTCCATAGGTTATACCTGTCCATACAATAACCCCACCGCCACCATGGGGCACTCTGTTTACAACGTTGACATCAGCAAACTACTCGCCCACATGACGCCATACACATGGTCTGCGGTTGTGAGGCCGGTTGGACGTATTGTCAAATTCTCTAAAACAATGTTGTCATGTGGATGGATTGCATTGGCAAAGGAGAAACGCTCAATAAACAGGGATGTAAACTAATTTGTACACATTTTAGAGAAAAAGATTTTGGTGCGTATGGAACATTTCTGGGATCTTTTATTTCAGCTCATGAAACATGGGACCAACACTTTACATGTTGTGTTTTATATTTTTGTTCAGTGGACAGATTAGCCTATTGAGCGTAGAGCTGAAAGGTGTCACACTGTTCCTCCCCCTGACTCCAATAATCAACGAAGTTAGATATTTACTGTAGGAGAGAGTGGTTTAAGTTGAGCCTCCCTTGTTTCTAGGAAACAATACACAATTTTCACCAAGTCAAACTAACTTATTGTGCTATAGGTTTTATGACGCTTTTATCTAAACCAAAGTAGATCATTTTAGGATTGTTCTATACATCAGTTGGGGTCTATAAGCTCCAATACGTGCTGAACCTAGAATGCATCCTTGAAGTGTTTTCTTCCCAGGCGTAATGCAAGGCATTCCTGCTGGGATAGGAGGTAAATACAGGGCCTGGCCTATGTTAAAAGTGTTGTAAAAAGTACTAAGTGTTTGTTAGTTGTTAAAATATGCTTCAAATTATTAAAAGACAAAAAAGCGATTGTAATTGGCCCGGGTATCTTGGAAGGATTTTGACCTCATCCCGTCAGTAGAGGATGCCTGGTTATTCTTTAAAAGTGCTTTCCTCACCATCTTAAATAAGCATGCCCCATTCAGAAAACGTTGAACCAGGAACAGATATAGCCCTTGGTTCACTCCAAACCTGACTGCCCTTGACCAGCACAAAAACATCCTGGTGTACTGCATTAGCATGGAATAGCCCCCGTGATATGCAACTTTTCAGGGAAGTTAGGAACCAATATACACACGCAGTTAGGAACGCAAAGGCTAGCTTTTCAAACAGAAATTTGCATCCTGTAGCACTAATTCCAAAAAGTTCTGGGACACTGTAAATTCCATGGCGAATAAGAGGCACCTCCTCTCAGCTGCCCACTGCACTGAGGCTAGGAAACACTGTCACCACCGATAAATCCATGATCATTGAGAATTTCAATAAGCATTTTTCTACGGCTGGCCATGCATTCCACCTGGCTACCCCTACCCCAGTCAACAGCCCTGCACCCCCCCACAGCAACTTTCCCAAGCCTCCCCTATTTCTCACCCAAATTCAGATAGCTGATGTTCTGAAAGAGCTGCAAAATCTGGACCACTACAAATCAGCCGGGCTAGACAATCTGGACCCTCTGTTTCTAAAATGATCTGCCGAAATAGTTGCATCCCCTATTACTAGCCTGTTCAACCTTTCTTTCGTATCGTCTGAGATTCCCAAAGATTGGAAAGCTGCCGCTGTCATCCCCCTCTTCAAAGGGGTAGACACTCTAGACCCAAACTTCTACAGACCTATATCTATCCTACCCTGCCTTTCTAAGGTCTTCGAAAGCCAAGTTAACGAACAGATCACCGACCATTTCGAATCCCACCGTACCTTCTCCGCTATGCAATCTGGTTTCCGAGCTGATCATGGGTGCACTTCAGCCATGCTCACGGTCCTAAATGATATCATAACCTCCATCGATAAGAGACAATACTGTGCAGCTGTATTCATCGACCTGGCCAAGGCTTTCGACTCTGTCAATCACCGCATTCTTATCCGCAGACTCAGCAGCCTTGGTTTCTCAAACGACTGCCTCACCTGTTTCACCAACTACTTCTCAGACTGGGTTCAGTGTGTCACATCAGAGGGCCTGTTGTCTAGACCTCTGGCAGTCTCTATGGGTGTGCCACAGGGTTCAATTCTCGGGCAGACTCTTTTCTCTGTATACATCAATGATGTCGCTCTTGCAGCGGGTGATTCTCTGATCCACCTCTACGCAGACTACACCATTTTGTATAATTTTGGCCCTTCTTTGGACACTGTGTTAACTAAGCTCCAGACGAGCTTCAATGCCATACGACTCTCCTTCCGTGGCCTCCAACTGCTCTTAAAAACAAGTAAAACTAAATGCATGCTCTTCAACTGATCGCTGCCCACACCTGCTCGCCCATCCAGCATCACCACTCTGGACAGTTCTGACTTAGAATATGTGGACAACTTTCAAATACCTAGGAGTCTGGCTAAACTGTAACTCTCCTTCCAGACTCACATTAATCATTTCCGATCCAAAATTAAATCTAGAATCGGCTTGCTATTTCGCAACAAAGCTTCCTTTACTCATGCTGCAAAACATACCATCGTAAAACTGACTATACTACCGATCCTTGATTGCGGCGATGTAATTTACAAAATAGCCTCCAACACTCTACTCAGCAAATTGGATGCAGTCTAACAAAAACCGATATACTACCCACCACTGCAACCTGTATGCTCTCGTTGGCTGGCCCGTGCTTCATATTCGACGCCAAACCCACTGGCTCAAGGTCATCTATAAGTCTTCGCTAGGAAAAGCCCCGCCTTATCTCAGCTCACTGGTCACCCCCAAAGCCAATTCCTCCTTTGGTCGCCTTTCCTTCCAGTTATCTGCTGCCAATGACTAGAACGAACTGCAAAAATCACTGAGCTGGAGACTCATATCTCCCTCACTAAATTTAAGCACCAGCTGTCAAAGCAGCTCACCGGTCACTGCACCTGTACATAGTGCAACGGTTTTCTTCCTCTTCTGATGAGGAGTACGAAGGATCGTACCAATGCGCAGCGTGGTAAGTGTTCATGTTATTTTATTGGAACAGAAACACTAAACAAAATAACAAAGAGAGTGTAACGAAAACGAAACAGTCCTGTAAGGTGCAGTAACACAAAACAGAAAACAACTACCTACCACCCATAGTGGGAAAACAGGCTGCCTAAGTATGGTTCTCCATCAGAGACAACGATTGACAGCTGCCTCTGATTGGGAACCATACCAGGCCAAAACCAGAAATACAAAACATAGAACAAAAACATAGAATGCCCCCATACTGTTATTTATTTTATTTATTTTGCTCATTTTAACCCCAGTATCTCTACTTGCACATCCTCATCTTCTGCACATCTATCACTCCAGTGTTTTATTGCTATATTAAAATTATTTAGCCACCATGGCCTATTTATTGCCTTACCTCCTTATCCTACCTCATTTGCATACACTGTATACATACTTTTTATATTGTATTATTGACTGCATGTTTGTTTATTCCATGTGTAACTCTGTGTTGTTGTTTGTGTCGCACTGCTTTGATTTATCTTGCCAGGTCGCAGTTGTAAGTGAGAACTTGTTCTCAACTAGCCTAGCTGGTTAAATAAAGGTGAAATATATATAGGTTTTAAATTGTGTTGAATTGTGTTTGGGAAATAAAGATTTAAGAAGGTAGTGGTAATATTTCATTCAGTAAAGAAATGTGTAGGCGGTTTAATTTACCCTGTCCCCTGGATGAACTTACTTGTGCCAAGAGACCACTTTTGGACAAACTGTGTTTTCAAAACTTTAATCTCTACGGAATCGGTGTCCCTGAACCAAAACGGTTGTTGCTAACATGCGCTAATGTGACTAGAATGACGTTGTAAGTAACAGCCAACTTTCCAGGACATAGACATATCTTATATGGGCTGAAAGCTTAAATTCCTGTTAATCTAACTGCACTGTCCAAATTACAGTAGCTATTACAGTGAATAAATACCATGCTATTGTTTGAGGAGAGTGCACAACAACAAAACGCTTTTATCACGGCAACTGGGTTGATACATTCACCTCTAAAGGTACCTCTGAGCTACAGGCAGTTAGATTTGGTACGTTATTTTTAGGCGAAAATTGAAAAAAAGGTTATGATCCTTAAGACGTTGTTTATATGAATTGTGATTATTTCCAGAGATACAAAACATCCTGAAATATATGTAGATATCATTGTTAGAAAGAATAGCATATTTCCCTTGATGGAGTGATGCTCAATTTAATTAAGGGCTCAACTTACCCCACTCTTCCCTAATGTAGAATACAATTAGGTTATTCAGGTGTGTTGGCTAGGGCTTGAGAAAACGTGTGAACCCTAACCCTAGCTTCATGTCCACATCCCAGTTCAACCATAATCGTAGCCTCAACCCTATCCTTAACAATAGTTTAACCCTAACCTTAGCTGTATGTGCATATCCAGGTTCAACCCTAACCCGAAGATGTTACAGATTCAAACGTAAGAGGGAGTGGGGTAAGTTGAGCCTCTTCTCTAGTCTGCGGTGACATAGTAGTCTAGTCTGCGGTGACATGGGACTCCAGTTACGCAGTTAGATTAAACTGTCTGGGGTCTAATTAATCTCTCCCTGATGAATACATGAATGTGAAGAAGCCACATATATTACACAAGCCTTCCACCCACCCCAGGAATATGATTACCACTGCCCTAGAAAGAAGGGGAGAAACCGTTTATCACCTGAACAAGCATAACCATGTCATGTTGAAGATTACTCACCGTCCTGCATACCAAGCTGACACCTTATGAAATATCTTCCCCCTGCGCTGACCTCACTTTCTGCTGAACTAGCACAGTTTCTCTCTCTCTGCGCGTGTCTCTCTCTCTCTCTCTCTCTCTTTCGCTCTCTCTCTTGTCCTGTCTCATTGTCTCTTTGTCTGTCTTTCGTTCTCTCTTTCTCTCTTTTTATCTGAACATTGAAGGCACCACTTTTTTTCCCTTTAACAAGTGAAGAGTCCAACGTGAATGATTTACTACTCCCCAGGGAACAGGCCCAGAAGGGGCTGCATGCTGAGAATTCGTAGGCGATCGAATAAACCACGACTTCCTTCCATTCTGCTAGCAAACGCACAATCTTTGGAAAATTAAATCGATGACCTAAGATTAAACCACCAACAGGACATTCAAAACTGTAATATCTTATACTTCACGGAGTCGTGGCTGTACGACGACGTTATTAATGTACAGCTGGCTGGTTATACGCTGTACCGGCAGGATAGAACAGCGGTGTCTGGTAAGACAAGGGGTGGTGGACTTTGTATTTTTGTAAATAACAGCTGATGCACGACATCTAAGGAAGTCTCAAGTTTTGCTCGCCTGAGGTAGAGTATCTCATGATAAGCTGTCGACAACTCAATCCACCCAGAGAGTTTTCATCTGTATTTTTCGAAGCTGTCTACATACCCCCACAGACCGATGCTGGCACGTAGACCGCACTGAATGAGCTCTATTCCGCCATTCCGCCAAGCAAACAGGAAAACGCTCATCCAGAGGCTGCGCTCCTAGTGGCCGGGGACTTTAATGCAGGGAAACTGAAATCCGTCATACCAAATTTCTATCAGCATGTTAAATGTGCAGCCAGAGGGGGAAAAAACTCTGGACCACCTTTACTCCACACGCATTGATGCATACAAACCTCTCCCTCGCCCTCTATTTGGTAAATCTGACATAATTCTATCCTGATTCCTGCTTACAAGCAAAAATTTAAGCAGGAAGCACCAGTGACTCAATCAATAAAAAAGCTGTCAGATGAAGCAGATGCTAAACTACACGACTGTTTTGCTATCACAGACTGAAATATGTTCCAGGACTACTCCGATGGCATTGAGGAGTACACTACATCTGTCATTGGCTTCATCAATAAGTGCATCGATGACGTCATCCCCACAGTGACCATATGTACATACCCCAACCAGAAGCCATGGATTACAGGCAGCTCCCGCACTGAGTTATAGGCTAGAGCTGCCACTTTCAAGGAGCGGGACTCTAACCTGGAAACTTATAAGAAATCCCACTATGCCTTCCGATGAACCATAAAACAGGCAAAGCATCAATACAGGACTACTACACCGGCTCTGACGCTCGTCGGATGTGGCAGGGCTTGCAAACTATTACAGACTACAAACGGAAGCACAGCCCGAGAGCTGCCCAGTGACACGAGCCTACCAGACGAGCTTCGAGGCAAAGGACACTTAAACATGCATGAGAAAACCAGCTATTCCGGAAGGCTGTGTGATCACGCTCTTCACAGCCGATGTGAGCAATACCTTTAAAAGAGGTCAACATTCACAAGGCCTCATGGCCAGACGGATTACCAGGACGTGTACTGCGAGAATGCAGTGACCAACTGGCAAGTGTCTTCACTGACATTTTCAACCTCTCTCGCTCCGAGTTTGTAATATCAACATGTTTTAAGCAGACCACCATAGTCCCTGTGCCCAAAAACACTAAGGTAACCGACCCGTAGTACTCACGTCTGTAGCCCTGAAGTGTTTTGAAATGGCTCACATCAACACCATTATCCCAGAAACCCTAGACCCACTCCAATTTGCATACCGCCCCAACAGATTCACAGATGATGCAATCTCTATTGCACTCCACACTGACCTTTCCCACCTGTGCAAAAGGAACACCTATGTGAGAACGCTATTCATTGACTACAGCTCAGCGTTCAACACCATAGTGCCCTCAAAGCTCATCATTTAGCTAAGGACCCTGGGACTAAACACCTCCCTCTGCAACTGGATCCTGGACTTCCTGACGGACCGACCCCAGGTGGTAAGGGTAGGTAAAAACACATCCGCCACGCTGATCTTCAACACGGGGTCCCCTCAGGGCTGCATGCTCAGTCCTCTCCTGTACTCCCTGTTCACTCATGACTGCACAGCCAGGCACGACTCCAACACCATCATTAAGTTTGCCGATGACACAACAGTGGTAGTTCTGATAACCGACAACGACGAGACAGCCTATGGGGAGGAGTTCAGAGACCTGGCCATGTGGTGCCAGGACAACAACCTCTCCCTCAATGTGATCAAGACAAAGGAGATGATTGTGGACTACAGGAAAAAGAGGACCAAGCACACCCCCATTCTCACCGACAGGGCTGTAGTCGAGCATGTTGAAAGCTTCAAGTTCCTTGGTGTCCACATCACCAACAAACTAACATGGTCCAAGCACACCAAGACAGTCGTGAAGAGGGCACAACAAAGTCTCCCATTAGGAGACTGAAAATATTTGACATGGGTCCTCAGATCCTCAAAAGGTTCTACAGCTGCACCATTGCCTCGTATGGTTGCATCATTGCCTCGTATGGCAACGGCTCGGCCTCCAACCGCAAGGCACTGTTATTTTACTGCTTAATTACTTGTTACCTTTGTTTCTTATTCTAATTTTAAAAATGGTTTTGCCTTTTAAATTGCATTGTTGGTTAGGGGCTCATAAGTAAGAATTTCACTGTAATGTTGTATTCGGGGGCATGTGACTAATACAATTTGATTTGATAGGAGTAAATAAACTGGGGCACTTCTCCAACGCCCACCAGGACAACGACCTCTACCTCAACATCAGCAAGACAAAGGAGCTGACAGGTCTGTAGTGGAGTGGGTCGAGAGCTTCAAGTTCCTCAGTGTTCCACATCACTAAGGAATTAACATGGTCCTTACACACACACACAGTTGTGAAGGAGACTGAAAATATTTGGCATGGGCCCTCAGATCTTCAAAAGGTTTGACAGCTGCGCCCTTGAGAACATCTTGACTGGCTTGAAAACGGTAACTGCAAGGCACCCGAGAGGTTGGTGACTAGGGCCCAGTACATCACTGGTGCCGAGCTCCCTGCCATCCAGGACCTCGATACCACATATTTTTTTCAAAGACTCCAGCCACCCAAGCCATAGACTGTTGGCAAGCGGTACCAGTGCATCGAGTCTGGAACCAACAGGATCCTGAACAGCTTCTACCTCCAAGCCATAAGACTGCTAAACAAGACTGCTAATTGGCTAATCAAATGGCTACCTGCTGCTGCTACTGTCTATTATCTTTACTGTTGCCTAGTCACTTTAACCCTACCTATGTGTACATAGCTACCTCAATTACCTTGTACCTCTGCACATCGACTCGGTACTGGTACTCCCTGAATAAAGCAAAGACATTATTTATGGCATTGTTATTAATTATTCACTGTGTATTTCTAAATTTTTTATTGTTAGCTCTGCATTGTTGAAAAATGACTTGTGTTTACGGAGCACGTGATAAATAAATACAATTTGATTTGATTTACAGTACCAGTCAAAAGTTTGGACACAACTACTCATTCAAGGGTTTTCCTTTATTTGTACTATTTTCTACATTGTAGAATAATAGTGAAGACATCAACACTATGAAATAACACATATGGAATCATGTAGTAACCAAAAAAGTGTTAAACAAATCAAAATATATTTTAGATTTGCGATTCTTCAAAGTATCCACCCTTTGACTTGATGACAGCTTTGCATACTCTTAGCATTCTCTCAACCAGCTTCATGAGATAGTCACGATGAATGCATTTCAATTAACAGGTCTGCCTTGTTAAAAGTTCATTTGTGGAATTTCTTTCCTTCTTAATGCATTTGAGCCAATCAGTTGTGCTGTGGCAAGATAGGGGTGATATACAGATGATAGGCCTATTTGGTAATAGACCAAGTCCATATTATGGAAAAACAGCTCAAATAAGCAAAGAGAAATGATGGTCCATCCCTAGTTTTGGACATGAAGGTCAGTCAATCCAGAACATTTCAAGAACTTTGAAAGTTTCTTCAAGTACAGTCACAAAAACAATCAAGTGCTGTGATGAAACTGTCTCTCATGAGGAAAGGAAGACCCAGAGTTACCTCTGCTGCAGAGGATACATTCATTAGAGTTAGATTGCAGCCCAAATAAATGCTTTACAGAGTTCAAGTAACAGACACATCTCAACATCAACTGAGGTGAGTGCGTGAATCATGCCTCATGGTCAAATTACGGCAAATAAACCATTACTCAAGGACACCAATGATAAGAAGAGACTTGCTTGGGCCAAGAAACATGAGTAATGGACATTAGACCGTTGGATATCTGTCCATTGGTCTGATGAGTCCAATTTCAGATTTTTAGTTCCAACTGCAGTGTCTTTGTGAGACGCAAAGTTGGTGAATGATGATCTCCGCATGTGTGGTTCCCACCGTGAATCATGGAGGGCAAGGTGTGATGGTGTGGGGGTGCTTTGCTGGTGACACTCACTGTCAGTGATTTATTTTCAATTCAAGGCACACTTAACCTGCATGGCTACCACACCTC
Organism: Oncorhynchus mykiss; assembly: GCF_057628025.1. Classification (NCBI taxonomy): domain Eukaryota; kingdom Metazoa; phylum Chordata; class Actinopteri; order Salmoniformes; family Salmonidae; genus Oncorhynchus; species Oncorhynchus mykiss. The sequence continues at coordinate 35,298,998 of NC_143050.1, read as the reverse complement.
CAGGCTGTGTAAGGGCTATTTGACCAAGAAGGAGAGTGATGGAGTTCTACATCAGATGTCCTGGTCTCCACAATCAACCAACCTCAACCCAATTGAGATGGTTTGGGATGAGTTGGACCGCAGGGTGAAGGAAAAGCAGCAAGCAAGTGCTCAGCAAATGTGGGAACTTCTTCGAGACTGTTGGAGAAGCATTCCAGGTGAAGCAGGTTGAGAGTGTGCAAAGCTGTCATCAAGGCAAAGGGTGGCTACTTTGAAGAATCTAAAATCTAAAATATATTTTGATTTGTTTTAACACTTTTTTGGTTACTACATGATTCCATATTTGTCATTTCATAGTTTCGATGTCTTCCCTATTATTGTACAATGTAGAAAATAGTACAAATAAAGAAAAACCCTTGAATTAGTTTTTTTATTTTTATCGCCAAGTACTCCGCCTCCCCCCATCGCGAGCTCGCTCTCTCGCTCGCTCTCTCGCCTCGCTTTCTCAGTCTCTTTCTCATCCTCGTGTAAGGTTTGCGCAGTCTATCTATTTTGCCAGGTAAGTCTCCATAACTCATCTTATTGGCAGAAGGATTGATAACTCATAACAAGTGCATGGAAACTCTCTCCGACCACATCTGGTAGAAAGGTTAGAGTTGTTATTTAGTAGCTGAAAGATCAAGTCTCTCCTCTGTAACTCCTGCCAAGAGGTAACTGGGCTGGGGAGTCGTAAGTTACCCCTGGCACACTGTGTGTGTTTTCTTTATTGTGGGACATGATGAATGGCTTGGAGAACAAGGCTGAGTATACATCATATCACCTTTAATGGTTACACATTTCTGGGGCAATAACTCAATGTTTTTAAATAGAAAAAAGTGAAATATAGCATTGTATATTTCTCCCCTCGACACGTTTACGAGTCCTCCCTGCACTATAAACCCAGTGATTGCTATTTCAAAGTACCATGTCAGACCCTGCTCTGAACACTGCCAGCTGCCTCTGCAGAGAGAGGGGAAAGAAGGGGGGGAGGGGGAAAGGAGGGAGGGAGGGATGGAGGAGGGAAAAAGAGAGAGAGAGACAGATGGGTGGAGAAACAAAAATTATAGCACTTGCAAAAGTTGAGTGTCTATTCAGAAAGTATCTCTTGTGGCTGTAAATGTATTGTGTTTGTGCTTACTGCTTTTAAAACCCAAACCATGGCCTGGCTAGGGCCATTCATTCCACTGAAGTAGCTAGAGAGGATTCCAGTCTGACAGTCAGTCAGTACCTGTTTGGGGAGAGGAAACACTCTGTAGACCAATAGTTTAAGATACATGGGAAATAACTTTGTTATATGCGCGTCTTCTTAGATTTACTTGAAATGCAAATTGTTTCTGTTTGTGCAAATGAATCAGGTGTCATGAATTTGTAGTCGTTTCCATCAATCATCCTATTAGCCTGATTTTCAAAACATATCAACATTATCCCGTACATTCTTGTCCATGAAATTACTCTCTGACATTTTATTTTATCTACGACTGACAGGAAATGATTGAAACTTAACTGTGCTGAGTGTGTTTTTGTAACAGATGCATAGCGAGACAGGAACAACACGCAAGGTATGCACCCTCATTCCAGTACACTCCGCTAGCTACCCCCTCAACAAATCACATTTATGGTGCTGTGATCTGGAACCCATTTAAATAAGTTTTCTAACCCATCACTCACCTGCCAACCAACTGAGCCACTTCACATTTTCTTTAGACATTCTGCAAGCTGCTGTTTATACTATATGTATACCCAGTTGATATACACTACCGTTCAAACGTTTGGGGTCACTTAGAAATGTTCTTGTTTTTGAAAGAAAAGCACTTTTTTTTGTCCATTTAAAATAACATCAAATTGGTCAGAAATACAGTTTAGACATTGTTAATGTTGTAAATGACTATTGCAGGTGGAAACGGATGATTATTAATGGAACATCTACATAGGCGTACAGAGGCCCATTATCAGCAACCATCACTCCTGTGTTCCAATGGCACATTGTGTTAGCTTATCCAAGTTTATAATTTTAAAAGGCTAATTGATCATTAGAAAACCTAGTCTCAATGTCAACAGTGAAGAGGCGACCCCCGGGATGCTGGCCTTCTAGGCAGAGTTGCGAAGAAAAAGCCTTATCTCAGACTGGCAAATAACATTGTTAATGTTTAAGATTAAGATGGGCAAAAATACAGACACTGGACAGAGACATGGCTTTTTCTTTGCAACTCTGCCTAGAACGCCAGCATCCCGGAGTCGCCTCTTCACTGTTGACATTGAGACTGGTGTTTTGCGGGGTACTATTTAATGAATCTGCCAGTTGAGGACTTGTGAGGTGTCTGTTTCTCTAACTAGACACTCTAATGTACTTGTCCTCTTCTTAGTTGTGCACCGGGGCCTCCCACTCCTCTTTCTATTCTGGTTAGAGCCAGTTTGCACTGTTCTGTGAAGGGAGTAGTACACAGTGTTGTACGAGATCTTCAGTTTCTTGGCAATTTCTCGCATGGAATAGCGTTCATTTCTCAGAACAAGAAATGACTGACGAGTTTCAGAAGAAAATTATTTGTTTCTGGCCATTTTATACCTGCAATCAAACCCACAAATGCTGATGCTCCAGATACTCAACTAGTCAAAGAAGGCCAGTTTTGTTGCTTCTTTAAACAGAACAACAGTTTTCAGCTGTGCTAACATCATTGCAAAATAGTTTTCTAATCATTTAGCCTTTTAAAATGATAAACTTGGATTAGCTAACACAACATGCCATTGGAACACAGGAGTGATGGTTGCTGATAATGGGTCACTGTACACCTACATAGATATTCCATAAAAAATCTGCCTTTTCCAGCTACAATAGTCATTTACAACTTGGTGGTATTTTAATGGACAAAAAATGTGCTTTTCTTTCAAAAACAAAGGCAATTCTGTGACCCCAAACTTTTGAACGGTAGTGTACCTCTCTCTCCCTCTGTCCTTTAAAAAACATTTTCCTTTTATCTATTTACCTCTCGTTCTCTCTCTCTCTCGTTCTCTCTCTCTCTCTCTCTCTCTCTCTCTTGTTCTCTCTCTCTCTCGCCCCTCCCCCTCTCTCTCTCTCTCTCTCTCTCTCTCTCTCTCACTCTCTGTCTTTCTCTCTCTTTCTCAGGATCAGTCTATTAAAATGTGTCCTGGCCTATTGCCACTTGACACATCATCCATGTAAGCTGGGGCCAGGGAGAATGATTGTTGTGTAAATCTTTATACCTTTTTAGAAGATCAAAGTTGCCAGACATAAATCACATAATTCCTTAAAAATCCACATGTTCCGCGAAGAGGGAGATGGGGAGAAAAGCACACGCTTCCGCCAACCCTTTTATACATGTGTGGAGAGTTGTTGGAGAGTTTGTTCAAAACGCTGTTAAAGAGTTGGACGCCAACACTGAATATGTACATAATATAACTGTCATTTCCCTCATTGTTGTTTTGAGCCACTAAAGTTAAGAACGTGTTGAAAATGATTCTTATTGACAGTGGATCTAACTCTGACCTCTGGGTGAACAGATGTGGTTCCACTTACTGCCACAGCTAACTATCTTTCTTCTGTATCTAGTGTGAGTTACTCATCCCTGATATAAGTTGTGTGGTATGTACTGCCACACACACACACACACACACCACACACACACACACACACACACACACACCGCACACACTGCACACACCGCCTCTTACATATATAAATTACAAAACTTGGGTTAGCTTTGAAGAAATACAATCATTCCAGACGTACTGTACAGCGTCTGTCTCTGCTTATGTCTGCGAAGGCCTGGAAATGATCAAAATGAAGTTTTTAAATGAGGCTACCACCCAGAGCACACAGAGGGATATTATTTTGACAACTCGTCGCCCCGAGGGGGTGAGCGGGCCGTTTTTGATGTGTGATCCACCGATGCTTGCTTTGGATGGCAGATTTTATCGGCAAACAAGACAGGCGAGCACTGCACTGCGACACGGAGCATAGAGATAAATAAAAGGGGGTTGACTGATAAAAATGTCAAGGATTATCTCTACTTTGCGGGCCTCTTGTGATGTCACATCAAAAAGGATTTGGTGGAAATGATTTTGGCAGGAAGAGAGGTGGTGATGGGAAGGAGGGATGATGGAGGGGTGCAGTGTATGTGTGAGAGAGAGGATTTTGTCTTCCGCCATTTAATTCCTTCGCTGCCTTTTATTTTGGATCTGACACCTCTATGGAGAGTACACAGAGTATTAATTAGTTGCGACTCTCAGGATCGGAGCGCAGTGGGAGCACCATGGGGTTAATGGCCCCCAGTAGGCTGCAGGTTCCAGGAAATGACTCGCAGTTGGTAGAATGGCATCTCTGTCCCACATACCAGCATGCTCAGGCATGCACACACACACACACACACACACGCACACACACACACACACACACACACACACACACACACACACACACACACACACACACACACACACACACACACACACACGGCAGGTATGAGGCGTAAAGGGGTTATGTATTATTGTTTTGTCTCCCCAATGCTCCCAATAAGGAGAATTTACTTTCACTTTCATTGCTACTTTTCCTCTCCTTCTTTTACTCTGCGTGTGTGTGTCACAGTAATGCCTCCTGGTCAAATTCTTACTTCTATACCCATAATGCCCGGATTTGCTGAGTAGGCCTGAGGCAACAGTGAAGCGGTCTATGACCAACGTTACAGAGAGTGTGTCAGTCTGTGTCAGGGTGTCACTCTAGCCTTGTCAACTGTCTGGCTGTGGTAGGTCTGTCAGCCCAGGCTTACTACTGAATCATCTGAAAGGAAAGCAGTATGGTTTTACCCTGGCTGTCTTCTTCACCTGTTTGATCTAGGAAGCAGTTGAATCAAAAGGCTTCACAATAGAACAAACAGTAGATGATCATGTCTCAGTTGTTGTTTGAGGGGTTTTCTGGATGATAATATCATCCGTATTGTGTTACAGGAGGGAGCATGGAGCTCTTTGTAAGTTGGAGCTTCTCTCTCTCTCCCTCTATCTATCTATCCCTCTGTCAATCCTCCCCTAGGGCAACGACTCGACACCAACCTTGACAAAAGATAGGAGAGGCAGGGGGTAACAGGGGAGGAGGAAGGGGGGAGGAGGAGAGGGGAGGGGGTTGAACAGATGAAAATAAAGTAGAGAAGAGAATCAGGCAGTAGGTTGAAAGGAGGTATTGTGAGCGGGGAAGCCAGATCTGTCAGGGCTGTCTTTTGAAGTGGAGTGGGTTAGAGGTAAAAAAAACCTGTGTGAAGTCACACCTTCCATTCACTGGAAGTAGAGAGCCTGGACTTTCCAACCAACCACTGTTTATAGTAGCAGTGATAGACTGCACTGTCATTTTTTTTTATTTTTATGAACGTGTTCTTTCAAGTAATTATTATTAAATGACTGGTTCCACCTTTTTTTGTTCACTCAACTTTTCGGTCCAAGTGTTACTTGAACAAAACAAAAAAATACTTGGCCAAACATAGCTCTATTCAACTATCAACTCAACTATAAATTATTATTTGCACACCTTAACTAAAGAAGGCTGTGCAACTGTGTTAAACACACACAGTGGTATTAACATAAAATGTTTTCAACTTACATATTTGACATACATGAATACCTTGTACATGTTAATTTAAACAGCAAGTATTATTCAAACTTCCCCAACTGGGATATGAACTCACAACCTATTGGTTCTTGGCATTCTGATCTTCCTGCAACGCCACCATGTCTGCGTTAAGTATCAGTTAATCTGACTATTCTCGCATCATTGATTTGATTTACTTCTATGGCATATTACTCTGTGTCAATGTTACCCCGTTATCACTATACAACTGTTTTTCTTGAGTGTACGGTAACACAGCTGAGATTTACTTTGAATAGCAAAGTGTTAGCAATGCAGGTGAAATCGGAAGAATGGCGCCGGAGAGGATGGCTGCCGTTTTACGGACTCCTAAGCACTTGTGCTATTTTGTGTGTGTTTTCAAAATGTTTCTAACTTATTTTGTATATAACGTTGATGCTACCGTCTCCTATGACCGAAAAGAGCTTCTGAATATTCAAACAGCGATTACTCACCTCAAACTGGACAAAGATGAGTCGGACACAAAGGATATAATGTTGCTCCCAGACAAGGCCCAAATCTCTGTCATTCGCACAAAGAAAATAAAGAAATACAGAGAGATCAGGGTGCCTTGTGAGAATTCGTCGGCGAGTGGGTAACTAGCCTCTACCATCCGTTCTATTAGCCAATGTACAATCACTGGAGAACAAACTGGATGAGCTCCGTTCGAGACTATCCTACCAACGGGACATTAAAAAAGTGTTTTCTTTCCAATGGTACCAATTATATGCATATCCTGGCTTCTGGGCCTGCGCTACAGGCAGTTTACTTTGGGCATGTTGTTCAGACAGGAAGTGGGGAAAAAAGGGGCCTAGCCCTAAGAAGGTAGAGAGAAGCATTCCTCCTGTAACTGTTATGTAAAGAAGACCCGTTTAGTAAACAATGTAACAGAAAAGGAACCATAGCCACCGACTCTGGTCTGTTCATGTTATGCCTCCCGTCTGTGTTAGGGTGCTTCGGACAAGCTGATCCGTTCACATGACGTTCACATGACATTATACAGTGCATTCTGGGTGTCACACCAAAGATGTTATAAAGAGGTGAAGGAATAGTTCACTTATCTTTCGAATACACTTCTGGAAGTGAATGAAGGGAAGTGAATGATTGAAGACAACACACCCCCTTCAACATGCATGTTGCAAACAGACCAAACTCATGTTGCCTCCTTTTATTATCTTTGGTTGATGAGACAAAACAAACATGGCGGCGCCAGCAAACTACCCATCGTCGGATTACTTTCGATTTCTAAAAAGTGTTTTACTCAGTTATTTAGATCAATGTTGTACTCACCCGTGATGTGGTGAATTATAAATGGTAGCTACTATTGTAGCCTACATTTTCCGGTTTGGATGATTGTGTATGCTGTCACCACTGCTGTGAATGGCTGAACATTATACTGCAAAATACACTGGTCACATTAAGGACTGTGTTTGTGCAAAATGTGTCTGTAAAAAAACTGTGTGGCTTGCTCAAATTCTGACAATTGCGTCTATTGAAACTGGACGTTCTACATAAGTGTTCTAATCACACCGGTTTGAGTGTACGCTGCAGGGACCACCATAGAATGATCACACCCATTTGTTGGTGGGTGTGCCTTGCTACTCTCTGTCCACCCAGCCCATCCTCCATCCTGTCACCTTCCTGGTCAACATTCACAAGGCCGCAGGACCAGACGGATTACCAGGATGTACCACATGGCAAGGGGTACCGACCAGCAACATCCACCTGCCCCTCCCGGAGCTGTTTGACGGCACCCCAGCTCACTGTAGGAAGTTTCTCCTGCAGTGTTACCTCCATCATACACGTCATGCTGGGATAGCCTCAGAGAGGTATAAGGTGGCCTTGGTGATCTTGGTGCTGACAGGCCGGTCATTGGAGTGGGCCCATGCCCTGTGGGAGAGGGACGGTCTAGAAGTGCAGTCCTATGAGCGCTTCACCCAACTATTCCGTGCCATTTTGGACCACCCTACAGAGGGCCGAGACGTAGGTGAGCGTCTCCTCCATCTTTGCCAGGGGTCCAGGACAGCGTCTCTAAGTACGATCTGGATTTCCTGAAGGTGGCTGCGTCTACTGGCTGGAACGACCAGGCCCTGTTGACAGTATTCTGCAGCGGGCTACAGGCAGGCGTTCAGACCGAGCTGGCCTGTCGCAATGAGGACTTCATGCTGGACCAGCTCATCGCCATGGCCATCCACCTGGATAGTCTCCTGCGTGCCCGTCATCGCCCATCCCGCGGGTTCGGGTTTCTCCTCCAGAAGGAGAACCAGGTGAGGAAGCAACAGGAAGAGGAGCGCTCATGTACCTTCCCAGGTAGGCATGGATGTGCCTTGCTACTCTCTGTCCACCCAGCCCATCCTCCTTCCTGTCACCTTCCTGGACTCTCCTGGCCCCCCACTGAGTCCTGCCCTAGTGGACTCAGGTTCTGCAGGCAATTTCCTAGACTGGTCAGTGGCCTTATCATTATGCATTCCTCTAGTCCCTTTACAACCCCCTATCCCAGTCCATGCCCAGACAACCATCCCCTAGAAACCACGATTCTCATTTCTCTCGCAGTTGCTCACAACCACCATGAACGCATCCCTTTCCTCATCTTAGACTCTCCTGAACACCCAGTAGTTTTGGTTTTCCCCTAGTTACAGTTGCATAACCCCAGGATATCATGGACAGAGAGGAGTTTGTTGGGTTGGTCACACGAGTGTCAGGGGAGACGTCACTCTGTGTTTATCTGTGCAACCTCCGTGAAAAGTCCGGACGAGGCTACCCACGCTCCTATCCCGGAGGAATACCGGGACATACAAGTGGCTTTTTCAAAGACTCGTGCCTGCCCCCTCTTCGCCCATGGGACTGCACTATCAACCTACTGCCTGGTTCTACCCTCCCGCGGGGGCACATCTACCCTCTCTCGCATGCAGAGACCGAAGCCATGGAGGTCTACATCCAGGAGGCGCTGGCTCAAGGCTTCTTTTTCATGAAAAAGAAGGACGCGGGTCTCCACCCTTGTATCGATTACCAGACACTGAATAAGGCAACTGTTAAATTAATTTATCCCCTGCCTCTCATACCCACTGTGATCAAGCAGATGCACGGTGCTCAGTACTTTACCAAATTGGATTTTTGCAGTGCCAACAACCTGGTGCGCATCAGAGAGGGGGATGCATGGAAGACCGCCTTCAGCACCAGCACCGGACACTTCGAATACAGGGTAATGCCCTACGGCCTGACAAATGCACTCTTTGTGTTTCATTTCTTCATTAACGTGGTGTTTAAAGACATGTTGGGTCACTGTGTAGTGGTGTACATAGACAACATCTTGGTGTACGCCACTACACGCGAGTAACATGTCTCTCATGTCAGGTCAATTTTGGGTAGGCTGATAGGGCATCACCTGTACGCCAAGGCAGAGAAATGTATTTTCTTCCAGCAGGTGGTCTCCTTCCTGGTCTATCGTATATCTACCGCGGGAGTGGAGATGGAAGAGCAGAGGGTCAATGCAGTACGGTCGTGGCCTGTTCCATCCAACATAAAGGCGGTGCAGAGCTTCCTAGGTTTTTCTAACTATTTCAGGTTCTTCATTAGGGGTTTAAGCACAGTGGTTGCCCCTCTCACCTCCCTCCTGAAGGGAGGTCCTAGACAGCTAACAAAGCCTTCTGTGTGCGTTTTAGAAATGCACCTGTTCTGGCTCATCCTGACCCATCTCTGCCCTTCATCGTGGAGGTGGACGCCTCCGAGGTTGGAGTAGGGAGCGTTCTCGCCCAAAGCACTGGATCGCCGCCTAAACTCCATCCATGCTGAGCAGAATTATTCCTTGTTTGGACAGACCACCGGAAACCTAGACTATATTCTAGCAGCGAAGAGGCTGAACCCGCGTCAGGCCAGATGGGCCCTATTCTCTGCCAGGTTTGACTTTACCCTCTCCTACCGGCCGGGATCTAAGAACGTCAAGTCCGATGCATTGTCCCGGGTGCATGACACAGAGGATCAGAGGGAGAACGTGACACCCATTACTCCCCTGTCTTGCATTGTGGCTCCTGTCATGTGAAATGTGGACGTGGACATCCGTCGAGCCCTGGGACAGGAGCCCTCACCTGCCCACTGTCCCTACATGCCCTCTGATGTGTGGGACCGTCTCCTCGCCTGGGCACACACAGCACCTGTGCCGGGTCACCCAGGTATAGCCTGTACTATCGACTGTCTCACCGCCAAGGACTGGTGGCCCACCTTGGCCCAGGACATCCGGGTTTACATCTCTTCCTGCTCCACCTGCGCACAGAGCAAGACACCAAGACACATCCCCCATGACAAACTCCACCCGCTGCCAGTTCCACAACGACCCTGGTCCCAACACATGAGTCCATTTGAGCAAAGACATTTGAAGTTGACAGATTTGTTGCCCACATTTTCTCATGTTGCAGCCAAGTTTGGGCCAACCAAAAGTTCAGGTAACACTGACCAAAAAGTTGAGTAAACAAAGAAAGTCAGTGGAACCACTTACTGTACTTAATCATATTTAGTTGAAACAACTAGATTTTTTTTGTGTGTCCCTTCACTGCACACACACCCACAGGCACACATGCACACACACACACACACGCATGCACACGCATGCACACACACACCTCTCACTGACTGCAGTCTGCAAGTTCAAGGTGGCAATATTGACTTTATTCACTTTGGTGATATGGTAAGAGATGTATGTATCTGTCTGCACTAAGATACATAGTTTGTGGATAGCTGACAGCTAATATGTACCTCAATCTTTCTAGACTTTCGTCTTTCAGTTGAGTCTTCAGTGACAGAGAGAACATCAAACGGCATGAGAGGAAGGAGAGAAGTAGAGTGTGAAGGATTGAAGTATGACTCAAAAAGAAGTACAGAGAGGAACAATTCAAAAGGCCTTCAGATGCTTTAAGATAACATGCTCTAAAGACAGAGGAAGAAAAGCGGAGAGAAAGAGAGAGAGTTGGAATGACAAAAGAAAGGAGGAGGAAGATGTTCCTTATTCTCCCCTCCCTGTCCCCTACCCTCCTCCTCTCCCTCTCTCCTCCTCTCTGCCCTACTCCACTGCTCCACACTACCCAGGAATCACTTAAGCAAAACAGAGAGAGACAATACAATGGCAATGAATGTGCTATGGGCCCTGCTGCCTGTCAATGGGCTGCTGCAGTGGGTCCTGCTGCCTGGCAATGGGATGCTGCAATGGGTACTGATGCCTGTGAATGGGCTGCTGCAGTGGGTCCTGCTGGTAGGATCTAAGCAGTGTGTTTACTGAAGAGTTGTCTACCATCAGCATAGGGATAGGGTTCCTGTGTGTGGAAACCGTAGGGAATCAGGATTTGATGTGTTGATATGTGTGTTTCCCTTTCCTCTTCTCCTTCCTCATCTTGCTATCATCCTACCTCCTCTCCGCCTTCCCTTTCCTCCGCTCCTACATCCTCTTCCTCCCCCCTTTCTCCTACCCTCTTCCTCTCCTCCCAGGTACAGTATATCCTGACATACAATTGAAGTCGGAAGTTTACATACACCTTAGCCAAATACTTTTAAACTCAGTTTTTCACAATTCCTGACATTAAATCCTAGTAACAATTCTCTGTCTTATGTCAGTTAGGATCATCACTTTATTTTAAGAATGTGAAATGTCAGAATAATAGTAGAGAGAATGATTTATTACAGCTTTTCTTTCTTTCATCACATTCCCAAAGGGTCAGAAGTTTACATACACTCAATTAGCATTTCTTAGCATTGCCTTTAAATGATTTAACTTGGGTCAAACGTCTCAGGAAGCCTTCCACAAGCTTCCCACAATAAGTTGGATGAATTGTGGCCCATTCCTCCTGACAGAGCTGGTGTAACTGAGTCAGGTTTGTAGGCCTCCTTGCACGCACACAAGTTTTCAGTTCTGCCTACACATTTTCATAGGATTGAGGTCAGCACTTTGTGATGGCCACTCCAATACCTTGACTTTGTTGTCCTTAAGCTATTTTGCCACAACTTTGGAAGTATGCTTGGGGTCATTGTCCATTTGGAAGACCCATTTGCGACCAAGCTTTAACCTCCTGACTGATGTCTTGAGATGTTGCTTCAATATATCCACGTCATTTCCCTCCAAACATATCGATGGTCATTATGGCCAAACAGTTCTATTTTTGTTTCATCAGACCAGAGGACATTTCTCCAAAAAGTACGATCTTTGTCCCCATGTGCAATTGCAAACCGTAGTCTGGCTTTTTTATGGTGGTTTTGGATCAGTGGCTTCTTCCTTGCTGAGAGGGCTTTCAGGTTATGTTGATATCGGATTAGTTTTACTGTGGATATAGATACTTTTGTACCTGTTTCCTCCAGCATCTTCACAGGGTCCTTTGCTGTTGTTCTGGGATTGATTTGCACTTTTCTCACCAATGTACATTAATCTCTAGGGACAGAACGCGTCTCCTTCCTGAGTGGTTTGACTGCTGCGTGGTCCCATGGTGTTTATACTTGCGTACTATTGTTTGTACAGATGAACGTGGTGCCTTCAGGCATTTGGAAATTGTTCCCAAAGATGAACCAGACTTTTTCTGAGGTCTTGGCCTATTTCTTTTGATTTTCCCATGATGTCAAGCAAAGAGGCACTGAGTTTGAAGGTAGGCCTTGACATACATCCACAGGTACACTTCCAATTGACTCAAATGATGTCAATTAGCCTATCAGAAGCTTCTAAAGCCATGACATAATTTTCTGGAATTTTCCAAGTTGTTTAAAGGCACAGTCAACGTAGTGTATGTAAACTTCTGACCCACTAGAATTGTGATACAGTGAATTATAAGTTAAATAATCTGTCGGTAAACAATTGTTGGAAAAACAACTTCAACTGTATGTGATACATTGTTCAGCTCAAATAGTGTAAAAAAATCTTTCATCCATCACAATATGATCACATTTTCCATGATCACCTAGTACTTATTTTTCAATATTAACTCATCGGGGATCTCAACTCACAACCTCTGGATTAGGAATACTTGTATCTGTCTGCTGTGCCACAAAGTCTGTAGCGTATCCATTTCCATTGCTTGCTGTTTGGGGTTTTAGGCTGGGTTTGGGTATAAGAACTTTGTGACATCTGCTGATGTTAAAAGAGCTTTATAAATACATTTGATTTGCATGTTGAAGGGGGTGTGTCGTTCACTTCCCTTCATTTACTTCCGAAAGTTTACTCGAAAGATGAGTGAACCATCCCTTTAACCTTATTTTGCTATAACGTCTTTGGTCTGACAGACGTTTACGTGACACCCAGAATGCATTGTATAATGTCAACAAACATGGCACCACACATTTGGCAAATAGATTAGCATTAGCTCATTATAATCAGTACAACCCTCAAAAAAGTATTTTACACAAATCTTGTGTCCATAACTATATATGCATGAATCGGAATGCATGATTTGTTACCAGTACTTGAAAACATGAATAAAACAGTAAATATATTATGCTCCATACATACATACGGTATACTACAGTAGAAGTGACAACACAATATACAAAAAAAAGTGATTGGGCTCTGGTCAAAGAGAGAAGTTTGTCCGGCTCAGTAAAGCCTCAAACACAAATTGTCCTCAACAGTGAAATGGGCTGATTCTATATGAATTAATGTTGAGGCGGAACACACCTCAATTCAAACTGTTAGAAAATAAAACTTCTTAGACAATAATTTGAAATTGACAAGTTGAAACATAGCCTATAGATAATTAGCAGACAGCGTGTCTTGGTTTGAGGGAAGCGCGGGTTAACTACCTGTAAGGTTCTGTATTTATTTATTGTGTTCTTGAACGTAGCCCTGTCTTTCATTTTTGTTAATTTATTTCACCTGTGTTAGTTACTCACCTGGTCTCATCAGCTCCTTGTTTAGTTCAGTTCATTCTGTGTGTGCCTTTGTGAGGTATTGTTTGTTTTGACTCTACTAAGCCTTTTCCTAGCTCGTTTGTAAGAACCAGTCCTGGTTTTGATTCACCTATCTGTTTGCCTACCTGTGTATGACCATTGCCTGCCTGTGACTATGATTCCTGCCTTCTGCGAAGGCGAAATAAACACCTGCCACGTTCTGCGTGTGAATCTATACCTTTTTCTCCCTGAGTGTTCCTTACACTGTCCTGTTGCGTTAAAACCACATTTTGGAACAGTGAGTGCATTCTGACATGCCGCACATAAAAAAAAACTCACGCTGAGGTGACCGTAAGAGATACTTGGAACTCACGAGTGAAAAGGTTAATCCGACTATTCTCTCATCATTTATTTAATTGTCTTATTTCAGCAATTTTAAGGTATTCCGTATAGTCATCTAACGTTGGTGAGTCACATTATTCTCGTTTAATGATACGGCTCGGTGGATTGATGAGGAATTGAAAAGTTTTATGGTTGACAGAGATTAAGCAAAGGGAGGGGCTAATAAATGTGGCTGCACAGCTGATTGGCAAACTTACTGTAAATTGAGAAATTATCTGACTGAACTGAACAAAAAGAATAAGAAACTAAGATAAATGATGGAAAAAGGCTTTGGAGAACTGCAATAGTTTTTATTGAGTATATTTATAATAGCTGAATTTGACTTTGAAGTTCAAAGTGTAGGACTGCAGGTAAAATCCTTCATTGACACAAACATGGGGGTGTAGCAGGAAGATCGGAATGTCGTGAACAAGAGACTGCGAGTTCAAGTGGCAAGTGAGGGCATGTTGAATATTAATGACTGTATGTCAGTTGAAAACACAAGCTTTTTTTTATTTTGACACCCTAAAGACTCATTCTTGTTTGCAGGGAATCACCTGGGATTTTTTTTTTTCCACATGTGAAAGGTTGTGATCCCGTGAAAATCCACAAGTTCAATTATCATCACATGTTTAGAGTTTCAAAACCAGAGTGTCATGTGGTAAAGGTTATGGGATCACATGTGAAATATCATCAAATGCACATTGTTCCATAACCACATGACTTCACGTGTGAAATGTTACATGAGCAAAAAGTGAAATCATTTGATTTTCCACGTGAAGGTATGTTCTCGGTGTCTTCTATACCAACTCACAAAGGCAAGCATTATTGGGTTTCACCAAACCATTAATAAGCAAAGTGCATTCTCCCCCGGACATAAACACACACAAATGTCTTCAGTGACAGACTGATGTGGGTGACATACGTTGTTGTGACAAGAGAGTGTTAGTGTGTGAAGTCTGTCATTAATCAATGTCTGTAGGACGACTACCGGTACTCACTGAGGCTATTATAAATCCAAACAAACTACTGTATGGTAATTGAAGGACATGATTGGATAGGATGTCATAATACACAATTGGCAGGTTGTCACGATTAATCAACGTGTAGTTGAAAGCCTTCAGATGTGTGTGACAGAGGGATAGAGACAAGACGGAGAGAGGTGGGGCAGAGAGAAGAGAAAGGAGTTGGGAAAATAAAGAGGCCTGGGAGAGACAGAGGGTAGAGAGAGTGGGAAGAGGAGTGTACTCTCTGACAGAGGTCAAATTGAGCCTGTCAACAACGTGGTTGTAGTCTGACATGTCAATGTGAGCTGCCAGAGCCTATAACTCAATAACTCAGACAGACGGACAGGCAGGGGACATGGGACCGCGAGCGGAGAACTGGTAAGTGGGTTAATAAACGAGTGAACGTACCTCCTTTTTTCCCTTCCTCTCATAAATCCCTGAACGTATTTTGATTCCATGAGACCAGCTCGATAAATGTTCTAGGGCTACTGATAAAAACATGAATTATTTCCCGAATTACTGTATACGTAGATTCTGGGCTTGTTAAGATTTCTGTCTTTGTCTATTCTCTAATTATGGACTATCTCTGTAGTGGAATAGGATCATTCCGGAATAGGAGTTATGAAATTGGAACATGATGGAACATCTTCGCAGTTCTTGTAATACATCTATGTTAATAACCCTGTTGAGAGATGGTGAGGGCAATCAGAGGACGAGGTCAGGGTTTGTGTTCGGAAACCTAAACGTCTGGATTTAATAACAGCTAAGGCTGTGGTGAGTCAAAACTAAACCCCTTCTGACTGACTTTCCAATGCTCTAATTACCTAGCAGACACATTTAATCACTCAGGGCCCAATTCATAGCTTTCAAGTATGTACAGTTTATAATAAAAGCACCAAAATTAGATTTAAAACAACTTCTGGCTGAAAATGATTGTCCGCAGTCATCAACTTAGCAATTGTGTTATTCATGTAACCAGAGAGAGAGAGAATGTTCCTGTTTTCACAGAAAGAAAAAAAACACATTAAATAGAAGTGGAAAGAGTACAAAAATTGAGAGAAAAAGAGAAAGAGAAAGACCTCCGTACTAAACCATTAGGACAGACAGGACAACCTTTACAGCAGAGTGTGATAAGATGAGCCACACAGCTCGCTCTTTCTCTCTCTCTTTCTTTCTCCTTCTTTCTCTCTTTCTTTCCATCTCTTCTCGGCAATACCTGACAGGGTATTGCCGAGAGATGATTCACCTCAGATTAAAGAACAACAGGCTCTTTGTTCTCACATATCGCTCCCTCGTTTATCTCGCTCCCTTCATCCCCCTCAGCGAATCATCGACGCCGTTCACAGCCCTGAAATGGAATGCTGTTGTGATTTTTCTCCTGCTTTTTTTCTTTTCTTTGTTTCTTCAGTCTCTCTTGTCTCTTTCTTTTTTCTTCTCCCAACCCCAAGCATTCCCGGAACATTGGAGGCCTCCTTTTCCCGCTTCCTTTCCTCCCAGATTAAGTGTGACAGAATGGCAAAGAGAGCACATGACAGTGGTTCAGACAGCAGACACCAATAACATCAGGCAGGTCCCACTGAGCATGGACGTCAATTCAACGTCTATTCCACGTCGTTCCCATGTCATTTCATTGAAATGACATGGAAACAACGTTGATTCAACCAGTGTGTGCCCAGTGGGGTGATGCAATATTAAAAAGACACAAGAGAGCCAGGGCTGAGACACACACACCAGGAGACACTAATGTCAACAATATGATCCACAGGCACGTTATTAAAGAACACACCCTCCCCTACACACTCTCCAAAAGATGTTATCTCACCTTTGTCACAACAAAACTGTCTGATAGAGAAAGACAGAGACAGAGAGAGAGAGAGGAACGAACTGTCACAGCAGAGAGGTTGAAATTGTAAGTGAAGGCTCAACGTATGTTATAACACCAGAGATTTAATTAGACTTGGGTGACATTCTTTCCTCTCACCCACATCTGAGAGGAGAGAGCGAGAGGCATGTGCTACTGCCAAACATATTAACCTCTGTGAACTCTGAGAGGCTCGGGGAGAAGTGAAGTATTGTTTGATTCCATTCTCTTTCCATTTTGTCAACTCTGAGACATTTGAATGCTGTAAAAGTGACAAGGAGGCGATTCTGCAGATGAGTTGTGACTACTGAGGAGGGATTGCAAACACATGTACTACTATTATTGTGGTCAAGATGTACTGCTATTTTATTTTATTTAACCTTTATTTAACCAGGAAAAGCCCATTGAGACCTAGAGTCTCTTTTTCAAGGGAGACCTGGCCAAGAAGGCAGCAACTGTTACGTGTACGCAGGGAGTCGGGAACCAAGTACAGGGAGTGAATAAATGAATAAATAAACAAACATGAACAAAACAAGAAACACGAGCAGCGTACAGACATGAAACAGAAACAATAACGCCTGGGGAAGGAACTGTCATGACATGCCCTGGGGGGAGGATCATAGCCCCCCCCCCCCCCCCCCCCCCTCTCTCTCTCTCTTTCTCCACAGTTTATGACAGTCGTAAATACTCTGCTTCTGGGTCTGTAGTATTGAGATTGGAATGTGTGACTGTGGGACACAGAGAGAGACTTGGCCAAACTCCTAATCCCCAAAATGGGAGAATTAAACAATATTTCTACTTTTGAGAATGTGGGAATGGTCCGTGGACACTTAAGGGACAGTCATGATGAGTGCGTTTCATTTGGTGATCTCATGAAGGTCAGGAAACACACATAACTGTATCTCTTAAAGTGTACATTTCCCAGCTGTCAGGTTTACATCTAGATGTTGGATCAAATTAATGAGTAAATATGAAACTCTTTGTGAGAAGGTATAATGTGATGTTGGCCTTCTAAACGAGATACTTGTTAAGATGTAAAGTTTTAACTAGTCAGTGGCCACGCCCCCACGCCCCCACATAAAGTACAAAGGAAAGAGGTGGGGCAGTTAAGGAGCGGGAAAGACAAGCTGGATTACACACACAGTTGATAGTTATAATCATTGAAAAGCTAAACCTTTGTACATGAACGGCCGCTCATTAGAGAATAATTGTAACGTATATATTTACGCCCGTATGTCATTGTTGTCTTCTCTGTTGGAATCCGGTCCGTCTGCTGGAGAGTCAATCGACAGAAAGTGTTCATAATGGATACGTCAGGCCCATGGTACCCATGGTTCTCGCATAGAATGTTTTGGCGGGTTGTCGGTATTCTCGTACTAGACTTATGTAACTTCTAGCTGTAGACTTGTAATTATATTTCTGGAATTTGCTCTTATTCTGTAGTGATCGATAGTCTCAGAGTCTAACCATTTCTAGCCGTGTAGCCAAAACTACAGCTGTATGGTCTAATGGTCTATAGAATTGTAGCCATTCCAACGTAGGGGACTCTGTCTCGACGTTCTCTGACTTAATGTAAATTTTGTAGAAGTGGGTTTTATACTCTGTGGAAAAAGGGGTGGGGGCGTGGCCACTGACTAGTTAAAACTTTATGTGGGGGCGTGGGGGCGTGGGGGCGCGGCCACTGACTAGTTAAAACTTTATGTGGGGGCGTGGGGGCGTGGCCACTGACTAGTTAAAACATACCAAGCTGTCATATCTGCTTAGCCCACTAGGGACTTTTCTATCATTGTTAGTAACCAATATCTACTGTTTGTTATGTAATTCTGTGTAATTATTTAGTTAGTTAATAAATAAATAATTGAGACAATTTGTATATCGCTGATTCATGATTTAGGCTAGGGTTCGTGCAAATATCCAAGGGTTTGTGACGTTCAGTAATGAGAACTGATGAGGTAATAATAATACATTAATGAGATTGACTAATAGATCAGATATTAAAATATCTGAAGAGTTAAATTCTGAAAATTCTAACTCTATAAATCTCAACATTTTCCGTGGTGCCCCGACTTCCTAGTTAATTAATGTTTACATGATTAGTTAATCACGTAATAATTAAACCTAGAGAACTGATTTTATATAAATAAGTCTTCACATTTAATGATAGTCCAGACACGACACGGGGAAATCTTCAGAGGATGTAATATTTAATTATGTATTTTGTTTCCTTAGGGAGACAAGAATATAGGGTAGGATTTAGACCTTAAGTCTTCACATGTAAAAATAGTCCAGACACAACAGGACCAAAGGGAGTGACAGATATTGGGAAGGCAATCAGGAAGGTGATGAAGTCCAGGTGAGTCTGACGAGGTGCTGGTGCGCGTAACGATGGTGACAGGTGTCTGTAATAATGAGCAGCCTGGTGACCTAAAGTGTTAGAGAGGGAGTATACGTGACAGTAACAATCAATACATTACAGAATTAAAACATACAACAATACAATACAACAACATGATCCAGCCTAAAAAAAGCATTTACACTCCTCTGTAACAGAGTCTCCCAGCAATACTTTAAATTAATTCAGTGGCACTAACATATCTAGTATTACTATGGTCAAGATGTACTGCTGTTACTGTGGTCAAGATGTACTGCTGTTACTGTGGTCAAGATGTATAAGTATTACTGTGTTCAAGATGTACTGCTGTTACTGTGGTCAAGATGTATTAGTATTATTGTTGTCAAGATGTATTAGTATTACTGTGGTCAAGATATACTAGTATTACTATGGTCAAGATGTATTAATATTACTGTGGTCAAGATGTATTAATATTACTGTGGTCAAGATGCACTAGTATTACTGTGGTCAAGACGTACTGATGTTACTGTGGTCAAGATGTACTGCTATTACTGTGGTCAACATGTATTTGTATTACTGTGGTCAAGATGTACTGCTGTTACTGGGGTCAAAATGTATTAGTATTGCTGTGGTCAAGATGTATTAGTATTACTGTGGTCAAGATGTACTGATATTACTGTGGTCAAGATGTATTAGTATTACTGTGGTCAAGATGTACTGCTGTTACTGTGGTCAATATGTATTAGTATTACTGTGGTCAATATGTATTAGTATTACTGTGGTCAATATGTATTAGTAAAGCTGTGGTCAAGATGTATTAGTATTACTGTGGTCAAGATGTACTGCTGTTACTGTGGCCAAGATGTACTGCTGTTACTGTGGTCAAGATGTACTGCTATTACTGTGGTCAAGATGTATTAGAATTACTGTGGTGAAGATGTACTGCTGTTACTGTGGTCAAGATGTATTAGTATTAATATTACTGTGGTCAAGATTAATTAATATTACTGTGGTCAAGATGTACTAGTATTACTGTGGTCAAGACGTACTGCTGTTACTGTGGTCAAGATGTACTGCTGTTGCTGTGGTCAAGATGTAGTAATACTGTGGTCAAGATGTATTAATATTACTGTGGTCAAGATGTACTGCTGTTACTGGGGTCAAAATGTATTAGTATTGCTGTGGTCAAGATGTATTAGTATTACTGTGGTCAAGATGTACTGCTATTACTGTGGTCAAGATGTATTAGTATTACTGTGGTGAAGATGTACTGCTGTTACTGTGGTCAAGATGTATTAGTATTACTGTGGTCAAGATGTATTAGTATTACTGTGGTCAAGATGTATTAGTATTACTGTGGTCAAGATGTACTGCTGTTACTGTGGTCAAGATGTACTAGTATTACCGTAGTCAAGATGTATTTGTATTACTGTGGTCAAGATGTACTGCTGTAACTGTGGTCAATATGTACTAGTATTACTGTGGTCAAGATGTATTAGTATTACTGTGGTCAAGATGTACTGCTGTTACTGTGGTCAAGATGTACTGCTGTTACTTAGGTCAAGATGTACTGCTATTACTGTGGTCAGGATGTATTAGTATTACTGTGGTCAAGATGTATTAGTATTACTGTGGTCAAGATGTACTGCTGTTACTGTGGTCAAGATGTACTAGTATTACCGTGGTCAAGATGTATTTGTATTACTGTGGTAAAGATGTACTGCTGTTACTGTGGTCAATATGTACTAGTATTACTGTGGTCAAGATGTATTAGTATTGCTGTGGTCAAGATATACTGCTGTTACTGTGGTCAAGATGTACTGCTGTTACTTAGGTCAAGATGTACTGCTATTACTGTGGTCAGGATGTATTAGTATTACTGTGGTCAAGATGTATTAGTATTACTGTGGTCAAGATGTACTGCTATTACTGTGGTCAAGATGTACTGCTGTTACTGTGGTCAAGATGCATTAGTATTACTGTGGTCAAGATGTATTAGTATTACTGTGGTCAAGATGTATTAATATTACTGTGGTCAAGATGTACTGCTATTACTATGGTCAAGATGTATGAATATTACTGTGGTCAAGATGTATTAATATTACTGTGGTCAAGATGTTTTGCTGTTACTGTGGTCAAGATGTACTGCTATTACTGTGGTCAAGACATACTGCTGTTACTGTGGTCAAGATGTACTGCTGTTACTGTGGTCAAGATGTATTAGTATTACTATGGTCAAGATGTATTAATATTACTGTGGTCAAGATGTTCTGCTGTTACTGTGGTCAAAATGTATTAGTATTGCTGTGGTCAAGATGTATTAGTATTACTGTGGTCAAGATGTACTGCTGTTACTGTGGTCAAGATGTACTGCTGTTACTGTGGTCAAGATGTACTGCTGTTACTGTGGTCAAGATGTATTAGTATTACTGTGGTCAATATGTATTAGTATTACTGTGTTCAATATGTATTAGTATTACTGTGGTCAAGATGTATTAGTATTACTGTGGTTAAGATGTATTAGTATTACTGTGGTCAAGATGTATTAATATTTCTGTGGTCAAGATGTACTGCTGTTACTGTAGTCAAGATGTATTAGTATTACTATGGTCAAGATGTATTAATATTACTGTGTTCAAGATGTATTAATATTACTGTGGTCAAGATGTACTAGTATTACTGTGGTCAAGATGTACTGCTATTACTGTGGTCAAGATGTATTAGTATTACTGTGGTCAAGATGTATTAGTATTACTGTGGTGAAGATGTATTAGTATTACTGTGGTCAAGATGTAGTAGTATTACTGTGGTCAAGATGTATTAATATTACTGTGGTCAAGATGTACTGCTGTTACTGTGGTCAAGATGTATTAGTATTACTATGGTCAAGATGTATTAATATTACTGTGTTCAAGATGTACTAGTATTACTGTGGTCAAGATGTACTGCTATTACTGTGGTCAAGATGTATTAGTATTACTGTGGTCAAGATGTATTAGTATTACTGTGGTCAAGATGTACTGCTGTTACTGTGGTCAAGATGTACCGCTGTTACTGTGGTCATGATGTAATGCTACTACTGTGGTCAAGATGTATTAGTATTGCTGTGGTCAAGATGTATTAGTATTACTGTGGTCAAGATGTACTGCTGTTACTGTGGTCAAGATGTACTGCTATTACTGTGGTCAAGATGTATTAGTATTACTTTGGTCAAGAAGTACTGCTGTTACTGTGGTCAAGATGTACTGCTATTACTGTGGTCAAGATGTATTAGTATTGCTGTGGTCAAGAGGTACTGCTATTACTGTGTTCCAGATGTACTGCTGTTACTGTGGTCAAGATGTATTAGTATTACTGTGGTCAAGATGTATTAGTATTACTATTGTCAAGATGTATTAATATTACTATGGTCAAGATGTTCTGATGTTACTGTGGTCAAAATGTATTAGTATTGCTATGGTCAAGATGTATTAGTATTACTGTGGTCAAGATGTATTAGTATTACTATGGTCAAGATGTATTAATATTACTGTGGTCAATATGTATTAGTATTGCTGTGGTCAAGATGTATTAGTATTACTGTGGTCAAGATGTACTGCTGTTACTGTGGTCAAGATGTACTGCTGTTACTGTGGTCAAGATGTATTAGTATTACTATGGTCAAGATGTATTAATATTACTGTGGTCAAGATGTATTAGTATTGCTGTGGTCAAGATGTATTAGTATTACTGTGGTCAAGATGTACTGCTATTACTGTGGTCAAGATGTAATGCTATGACTGTGGTCAAGATGTATTAATATTACTGTGGTCAAGATGTTCTGCTGTTACTGTGGTCAAGATGTACTGCTGTTACTGTTGTCAATATGTACTGATGTTACTGTGGTCAAGATGTACTGCTATTACTGTGGTCAAGACGTACTGCTGTTACTGTGGTCAAGATGTACTGCTGTTACTGTGGTCAAAATGTATTAGTATTGCTGTGGTCAAGATGTATTAGTATTACTGTGGTCAAGATGTTCTGCTGTTACTGTGGTCAAGATGTACTGCTGTTACTGTGGTCAAGATGTACTGATGTTTCTGTGGTCAAGATGTACTGCTATTACTGTGGTCAAGACGTACTGCTGTTACTGTGGTCAAGATGTATTAATATTACTGTGGTCAAGATGTACTGCTGTTACTGTGGTCAAGATGTATTAGTATTACTATGGTCAAGATGTATTAATATTACTGTGTTCAAGATGTACTAGTATTACTGTGGTCAAGATGTACTGCTATTACTGTGGTCAAGATGTATTAGTATTACTGTGGTCAAGATGTATTAGTATTACTGTGGTCAAGATGTACTGCTGTTACTGTGGTCAAGATGTACCGCTGTTACTGTGGTCATGATGTAATGCTACTACTGTGGTCAAGACGTATTAGTATTGCTGTGGTCAAGATGTATTAGTATTACTGTGGTCAAGATGTACTGCTGTTACTGTGGTCAAGATGTACTGCTATTACTGTGGTCAAGATGTATTAGTATTACTTTGGTCAAGAAGTACTGCTGTTACTGTGGTCAAGATGTACTGCTATTACTGTGGTCAAGATGTATTAGTATTGCTGTGGTCAAGAGGTACTGCTATTACTGTGTTCCAGATGTACTGCTGTTACTGTGGTCAAGATGTATTAGTATTACTGTGGTCAAGATGTATTAGTATTACTATTGTCAAGATGTATTAATATTACTATGGTCAAGATGTTCTGATGTTACTGTGGTCAAAATGTATTAGTATTGCTATGGTCAAGATGTATTAGTATTACTGTGATCAAGATGTATTAGTATTACTATGGTCAAGATGTATTAATATTACTGTGGTCAATATGTATTAGTATTGCTGTGGTCAAGATGTATTAGTATTACTGTGGTCAAGATGTACTGCTGTTACTGTGGTCAAGATGTACTGCTGTTACTGTGGTCAAGATGTATTAGTATTACTATGGTCAAGATGTATTAATATTACTGTGGTCAAGATGTATTAGTATTGCTGTGGTCAAGATGTATTAGTATTACTGTGGTCAAGATGTACTGCTATTACTGTGGTCAAGATGTACTTCTATGACTGTGGTCAAGATGTATTAATATTACTGTGGTCAAGATGTTCTGCTGTTACTGTGGTCAAGATGTACTGCTGTTACTGTTGTCAATATGTACTGATGTTACTGTGGTCAAGATGTACTGCTATTACTGTGGTCAAGACGTACTGCTGTTACTGTGGTCAAGATGTACTGCTGTTACTGTGGTCAAAATGTATTAGTATTGCTGTGGTCAAGATGTATTAGTATTACTGTGGTCAAGATGTTCTGCTGTTACTGTGGTCAAGATGTACTGCTGTTACTGTGGTCAAGATGTACTGATGTTTCTGTGGTCAAGATGTACTGCTATTACTGTGGTCAAGACGTACTGCTGTTACTGTGGTCAAGATGTACTGCTGTTACTGTGGTCAAGATGGATTAGTATTACTGTGGTCAATATGTATTAATATTACTGTGGTCAAGATGTACTGCTGTTACTGTGGTCAAGATGTATTAGTATTACTATGGTCAAGATGTATTAATATTACTGTGTTCAAGATGTATTAATATTACTGTGGTCAAGATGTACTAGTATTACTGTGGTCAAGATGTACTGCTATTACTGTGGTCAAGATGTATTAGTATTGCTGTGGTCAAGATGTATTAGTATTACTGTGGTCAAGATGTACTGCTTTTACTGTGGTCAAGATGTACTGCTATTACTGTGGTCAAGATGTATTAGTATTACTTTGGTCAAGAAGTACTGCTGTTACTGTTGTCAAGATGTACTGCTGTTAATGTGGTCAAGATGTACTGCTGTTACTGTGGTCAAAATGTATGAGTATTGCTGTGGTCAAGATGTATTAGTATTACTGTT
The DNA here is from genome assembly GCF_057628025.1 of Oncorhynchus mykiss. Taxonomy (NCBI): domain Eukaryota; kingdom Metazoa; phylum Chordata; class Actinopteri; order Salmoniformes; family Salmonidae; genus Oncorhynchus; species Oncorhynchus mykiss. The sequence continues at coordinate 35,273,964 of NC_143050.1, read as the reverse complement.
GTCAAGATGTACTGCTGTTACTGTGGTCAAGATGTACTGCTATTACTGTGGTCAAGATGTATTAGTATTTCTGTGGTCAAGATGTATTAGTATTACTGTTGTCAAGATGTACTGCTGTTACTGTGGTCAAGATGTACTGCTATTACTGTGGTCAAGATGTATTAGTATTACTGTGGTCAAGAGGTACTGCAATTACTGTGGTCAAGATGAACTGCTGTTACTGTGGTCAAGATGTATTAGTATTACTGTGGTCAAGATGTATTAGTATTACTATGGTCAAGATGTATTAATATTACTGTGGTCAAGATGTTCTGCTGTTACTGTGGTCAAAATGTATTAGTATTGCTGTGGTGAAGATGTATTAGTATTACTGTGGTCAAGATGTACTGCTGTTACTGTGGTCAAGATGTACTGCTGTTACTGTGGTCAAGATGTACTGATGTTACTGTGGTCAAGATGTATTAGTATTACTGTGGTCAAGATGTATTAGTATTACTGTGGTCAATATGTACTGCTGTTACTGTGGTCAAGATGTACTGCTATTACTGTGGTCAAGATGTATTAGTATTGCTGTGGTCAAGATGAATTAGTATTACTGTGGTCAAGATGTACTGCTGTTACTGTGGTCAAGATGTACTGCTATTACTGTGGTCAAGACGTACTGCTGTTACTGTGGTCAAGATGTACTGCTGTTACTGTGGTCAAGATGGATTAGTATTACTGTGGTCAATATGTATTAATATTACTGTGGTCAAGATGTACTGCTGTTACTGTGGTCAAGATGTATTAGTATTACTATGTTCAAGATGTATTAATATTACTGTGTTCAAGATGTATTAATATTACTGTGGTCAAGATGTACTAGTATTACTGTGGTCAAGATGTACTGCTATTACTGTGGTCAAGATGTATTAGTATTGCTGTGGTCAAGATGTATTAGTATTACTGTGGTCAAGATGTACTGCTTTTACTGTGGTCAAGATGTACTGCTATTACTGTGGTCAAGATGTATTAGTATTACTTTGGTCAAGAAGTACTGCTGTTACTGTTGTCAAGATGTACTGCTGTTAATGTGGTCAAGATGTACTGCTGTTACTGTGGTCAAAATGTATGAGTATTGCTGTGGTCAAGATGTATTAGTATTACTGTTGTCAAGATGTACTGCTGTTACTGTGGTCAAGATGAACTGCTATTACTGTGGTCAAGATGTATTAGTATTGCTGTGGTCAAGATGTATTAGTATTACTGTTGTCAAGATGTACTGCTGTTACTGTGGTCAAGATGTATTAGTATTGCTGTGGTGAAGATGTATTAGTATTACTGTGGTCAAGATGTACTGCTGTTACTGTGGTCAAGATGTACTGCTGTTACTGTGGTCAAGATGTACTGATGTTACTGTGGTCAAGATGTATTAGTATTACTGTGGTCAAGATGTATTAGTATTACTGTGGTCAATATGTACTGCTGTTACTGTGGTCAAGATGTACTGCTATTACTGTGGTCAAGATGTATTAGTATTGCTGTGGTCAAGATGAATTAGTATTACTGTGGTCAAGATGTACTGCTGTTACTGTGGTCAAGATGTACTGCTATTACTGTGGTCAAGACGTACTGCTGTTACTGTGGTCAAGATGTACTGCTGTTACTGTGGTCAAGATGGATTAGTATTACTGTGGTCAATATGTATTAATATTACTGTGGTCAAGATGTACTGCTGTTACTGTGGTCAAGATGTATTAGTATTACTATGTTCAAGATGTATTAATATTACTGTGTTCAAGATGTATTAATATTACTGTGGTCAAGATGTACTAGTATTACTGTGGTCAAGATGTACTGCTATTACTGTGGTCAAGATGTATTAGTATTGCTGTGGTCAAGATGTATTAGTATTACTGTGGTCAAGATGTACTGCTTTTACTGTGGTCAAGATGTACTGCTATTACTGTGGTCAAGATGTATTAGTATTACTTTGGTCAAGAAGTACTGCTGTTACTGTTGTCAAGATGTACTGCTGTTAATGTGGTCAAGATGTACTGCTGTTACTGTGGTCAAAATGTATGAGTATTGCTGTGGTCAAGATGTATTAGTATTACTGTTGTCAAGATGTACTGCTGTTACTGTGGTCAAGATGTACTGCTATTACTGTGGTCAAGATGTATTAGTATTGCTGTGGTCAAGATGTATTAGTATTACTGTTGTCAAGATGTACTGCTGTTACTGTGGTCAAGATGTACTGCTATTACTGTGGTCAAGATGTATTAGTATTACTGTGGTCAAGAGGTACTGCAATTACTGTGGTCAAGATGAACTGCTGTTACTGTGGTCAAGATGTATTAGTATTACTGTGGTCAAGATGTATTAGTATTACTATGGTCAAGATGTATTAATATTACTGTGGTCAAGATGTTCTGCTGTTACTGTGGTCAAAATGTATTAGTATTGCTGTGGTGAAGATGTATTAGTATTACTGTGGTCAAGATGTACTGCTGTTACTGTGGTCAAGATGTACTGCTGTTACTGTGGTCAAGATGTACTGATGTTACTGTGGTCAAGATGTATTAGTATTACTGTGGTCAAGATGTATTAGTATTACTGTTGTCAATATGTACTGCTGTTACTGTGGTCAAGATGTACTGCTATTACTGTGGTCAAGATGTATTAGTATTGCTGTGGTCAAGATGAATTAGTATTACTGTGGTCAAGATGTACTGCTGTTACTGTGGTCAAGATGTACTGCTATTACTGTGGTCAAGATGTATTAGTATTACTTTGGTCAATAAGTACTGCTGTTACTGTTGTCAAGATGTACTGCTGTTACTGTGGTCAAGATGTACTGCTATTACTGTGGTCAAGATGTATTAGTATTTCTATGTTCAAGATGTATTAATAATACTGTGGTCATTATGTTCTGCTGTTACTGTGGTCAAAATGTATTAGTATTGCTGTGGTCAAGATGTATTAGTATTACTGTGGTCAAGATGTATTAGTACTACTATGGTCAAGATGTACTGCTGTTACTGTGGTCAAGATGTACTGCTGTTACTGTGGTCAAGATGTACTGCTGTTACTGTGGTCAAGATGTATTAGTATTGCTGTGGTCAAGATGAATTAGTATTACTGTTGTCAAGATGTACTGCTGTTACTGTGGTCAAGATGTACTGCTATTACTGTGGTCAAGATGTATTAGTATTTCTGTGGTCAAGATGTATTAGTATTACTGTTGTCAAGATGTACTGCTGTTACTGTGGTCAAGATGTACTGCTATTACTGTGGTCAAGATGTATTAGTATTACTGTGGTCAAGAGGTACTGCAATTACTGTGGTCAAGATGAACTGCTGTTACTGTGGTCAAGATGTATTAGTATTACTGTGGTCAAGATGTATTAGTATTACTATGGTCAAGATGTATTAATATTACTGTGGTCAAGATGTTCTGCTGTTACTGTGGTCAAAATGTATTAGTATTGCTGTGGTGAAGATGTATTAGTATTACTGTGGTCAAGATGTACTGCTGTTACTGTGGTCAAGATGTACTGCTGTTACTGTGGTCAAGATGTACTGATGTTACTGTGGTCAAGATGTATTAGTATTACTGTGGTCAAGATGTATTAGTATTACTGTGGTCAATATGTACTGCTGTTACTGTGGTCAAGATGTACTGCTATTACTGTGGTCAAGATGTATTAGTATTGCTGTGGTCAAGATGAATTAGTATTACTGTGGTCAAGATGTACTGCTGTTACTGTGGTCAAGATGTACTGCTATTACTGTGGTCAAGACGTACTGCTGTTACTGTGGTCAAGATGTACTGCTGTTACTGTGGTCAAGATGGATTAGTATTACTGTGGTCAATATGTATTAATATTACTGTGGTCAAGATGTACTGCTGTTACTGTGGTCAAGATGTATTAGTATTACTATGTTCAAGATGTATTAATATTACTGTGTTCAAGATGTATTAATATTACTGTGGTCAAGATGTACTAGTATTACTGTGGTCAAGATGTACTGCTATTACTGTGGTCAAGATGTATTAGTATTGCTGTGGTCAAGATGTATTAGTATTACTGTGGTCAAGATGTACTGCTTTTACTGTGGTCAAGATGTACTGCTATTACTGTGGTCAAGATGTATTAGTATTACTTTGGTCAAGAAGTACTGCTGTTACTGTTGTCAAGATGTACTGCTGTTAATGTGGTCAAGATGTACTGCTGTTACTGTGGTCAAAATGTATGAGTATTGCTGTGGTCAAGATGTATTAGTATTACTGTTGTCAAGATGTACTGCTGTTACTGTGGTCAAGATGTACTGCTATTACTGTGGTCAAGATGTATTAGTATTGCTGTGGTCAAGATGTATTAGTATTACTGTTGTCAAGATGTACTGCTGTTACTGTGGTCAAGATGTATTAGTATTGCTGTGGTGAAGATGTATTAGTATTACTGTGGTCAAGATGTACTGCTGTTACTGTGGTCAAGATGTACTGCTGTTACTGTGGTCAAGATGTACTGATGTTACTGTGGTCAAGATGTATTAGTATTACTGTGGTCAAGATGTATTAGTATTACTGTGGTCAATATGTACTGCTGTTACTGTGGTCAAGATGTACTGCTATTACTGTGGTCAAGATGTATTAGTATTGCTGTGGTCAAGATGAATTAGTATTACTGTGGTCAAGATGTACTGCTGTTACTGTGGTCAAGATGTACTGCTATTACTGTGGTCAAGACGTACTGCTGTTACTGTGGTCAAGATGTACTGCTGTTACTGTGGTCAAGATGGATTAGTATTACTGTGGTCAATATGTATTAATATTACTGTGGTCAAGATGTACTGCTGTTACTGTGGTCAAGATGTATTAGTATTACTATGTTCAAGATGTATTAATATTACTGTGTTCAAGATGTATTAATATTACTGTGGTCAAGATGTACTAGTATTACTGTGGTCAAGATGTACTGCTATTACTGTGGTCAAGATGTATTAGTATTGCTGTGGTCAAGATGTATTAGTATTACTGTGGTCAAGATGTACTGCTTTTACTGTGGTCAAGATGTACTGCTATTACTGTGGTCAAGATGTATTAGTATTACTTTGGTCAAGAAGTACTGCTGTTACTGTTGTCAAGATGTACTGCTGTTAATGTGGTCAAGATGTACTGCTGTTACTGTGGTCAAAATGTATGAGTATTGCTGTGGTCAAGATGTATTAGTATTACTGTTGTCAAGATGTACTGCTGTTAATGTGGTCAAGATGTACTGCTGTTACTGTGGTCAAAATGTATGAGTATTGCTGTGGTCAAGATGTATTAGTATTACTGTTGTCAAGATGTACTGCTGTTACTGTGGTCAAGATGTACTGCTATTACTGTGGTCAAGATGTATTAGTATTGCTGTGGTCAAGATGTATTAGTATTACTGTTGTCAAGATGTACTGCTGTTACTGTGGTCAAGATGTATTAGTATTGCTGTGGTGAAGATGTATTAGTATTACTGTGGTCAAGATGTACTGCTGTTACTGTGGTCAAGATGTACTGCTGTTACTGTGGTCAAGATGTACTGATGTTACTGTGGTCAAGATGTATTAGTATTACTGTGGTCAAGATGTATTAGTATTACTGTGGTCAATATGTACTGCTGTTACTGTGGTCAAGATGTACTGCTATTACTGTGGTCAAGATGTATTAGTATTGCTGTGGTCAAGATGAATTAGTATTACTGTGGTCAAGATGTACTGCTGTTACTGTGGTCAAGATGTACTGCTATTACTGTGGTCAAGACGTACTGCTGTTACTGTGGTCAAGATGTACTGCTGTTACTGTGGTCAAGATGGATTAGTATTACTGTGGTCAATATGTATTAATATTACTGTGGTCAAGATGTACTGCTGTTACTGTGGTCAAGATGTATTAGTATTACTATGTTCAAGATGTATTAATATTACTGTGTTCAAGATGTATTAATATTACTGTGGTCAAGATGTACTAGTATTACTGTGGTCAAGATGTACTGCTATTACTGTGGTCAAGATGTATTAGTATTGCTGTGGTCAAGATGTATTAGTATTACTGTGGTCAAGATGTACTGCTTTTACTGTGGTCAAGATGTACTGCTATTACTGTGGTCAAGATGTATTAGTATTACTTTGGTCAAGAAGTACTGCTGTTACTGTTGTCAAGATGTACTGCTGTTAATGTGGTCAAGATGTACTGCTGTTACTGTGGTCAAAATGTATGAGTATTGCTGTGGTCAAGATGTATTAGTATTACTGTTGTCAAGATGTACTGCTGTTACTGTGGTCAAGATGTACTGCTATTACTGTGGTCAAGATGTATTAGTATTGCTGTGGTCAAGATGTATTAGTATTACTGTTGTCAAGATGTACTGCTGTTACTGTGGTCAAGATGTACTGCTATTACTGTGGTCAAGATGTATTAGTATTACTGTGGTCAAGAGGTACTGCAATTACTGTGGTCAAGATGAACTGCTGTTACTGTGGTCAAGATGTATTAGTATTACTGTGGTCAAGATGTATTAGTATTACTATGGTCAAGATGTATTAATATTACTGTGGTCAAGATGTTCTGCTGTTACTGTGGTCAAAATGTATTAGTATTGCTGTGGTGAAGATGTATTAGTATTACTGTGGTCAAGATGTACTGCTGTTACTGTGGTCAAGATGTACTGCTGTTACTGTGGTCAAGATGTACTGATGTTACTGTGGTCAAGATGTATTAGTATTACTGTGGTCAAGATGTATTAGTATTACTGTGGTCAATATGTACTGCTGTTACTGTGGTCAAGATGTACTGCTATTACTGTGGTCAAGATGTATTAGTATTGCTGTGGTCAAGATGAATTAGTATTACTGTGGTCAAGATGTACTGCTGTTACTGTGGTCAATATGTACTGCTATTACTGTGGTCAAGATGTATTAGTATTACTTTGGTCAATAAGTACTGCTGTTACTGTTGTCAAGATGTACTGCTGTTACTGTGGTCAAGATGTACTGCTATTACTGTGGTCAAGATGTATTAGTATTTCTATGTTCAAGATGTATTAATATTACTGTGGTCATTATGTTCTGCTGTTACTGTGGTCAAAATGTATTAGTATTGCTGTGGTCAAGATGTATTAGTATTACTGTGGTCAAGATGTATTAGTACTACTATGGTCAAGATGTACTGCTGTTACTGTGGTCAAGATGTACTGCTGTTACTGTGGTCAAGATGTACTGCTGTTACTGTGGTCAAGATGTATTAGTATTGCTGTGGTCAAGATGAATTAGTATTACTGTTGTCAAGATGTACTGCTGTTACTGTGGTCAAGATGTACTGCTATTACTGTGGTCAAGATGTATTAGTATTGCTGTGGTCAAGATGTATTAGTATTACTGTTGTCAAGATGTACTGCTGTTACTGTGGTCAAGATGTACTGCTAGTACTGTGGTCAAGATGTATTAGTATTACTGTGGTCAAGAGGTACTGCAATTACTGTGGTCAAGATGAACTGCTGTTACTGTGGTCAAGATGTATTAGTATTACTGTGGTCAAGATGTATTAGTATTACTATGGTCAAGATGTATTAATATTACTGTGGTCAAGATGTTCTGCTGTTACTGTGGTCAAAATGTATTAGTATTGCTGTGGTGAAGATGTATTAGTATTACTGTGGTCAAGATGTACTGCTGTTACTGTGGTCAAGATGTACTGCTGTTACTGTGGTCAAGATGTACTGATGTTACTGTGGTCAAGATGTATTAGTATTACTGTGGTCAAGATGTATTAGTATTACTGTGGTCAATATGTACTGCTGTTACTGTGGTCAAGATGTACTGCTATTACTGTGGTCAAGATGTATTAGTATTGCTGTGGTCAACATGAATTAGTATTACTGTGGTCAAGATGTACTGCTGTTACTGTGGTCAAGATGTACTGCTATTACTGTGGTCAAGACGTACTGCTGTTACTGTGGTCAAGATGTACTGCTGTTACTGTGGTCAAGATGGATTAGTATTACTGTGGTCAATATGTATTAATATTACTGTGGTCAAGATGTACTGCTGTTACTGTGGTCAAGATGTATTAGTATTACTATGTTCAAGATGTATTAATATTACTGTGTTCAAGATGTATTAATATTACTGTGGTCAAGATGTACTAGTATTACTGTGGTCAAGATGTACTGCTATTACTGTGGTCAAGATGTATTAGTATTGCTGTGGTCAAGATGTATTAGTATTACTGTGGTCAAGATGTACTGCTTTTACTGTGGTCAAGATGTACTGCTATTACTGTGGTCAAGATGTATTAGTATTACTTTGGTCAAGAAGTACTGCTGTTACTGTTGTCAAGATGTACTGCTGTTAATGTGGTCAAGATGTACTGCTGTTACTGTGGTCAAAATGTATGAGTATTGCTGTGGTCAAGATGTATTAGTATTACTGTTGTCAAGATGTACTGCTGTTACTGTGGTCAAGATGTACTGCTATTACTGTGGTCAAGATGTATTAGTATTGCTGTGGTCAAGATGTATTAGTATTACTGTTGTCAAGATGTACTGCTGTTACTGTGGTCAAGATGTACTGCTATTACTGTGGTCAAGATGTACTGCTGTTACTGTGGTCAAGATGTACTGCTGTTACTGTGGTCAAGATGAACTGCTGTTACTGTGGTCAAGATGTATTAGTATTACTGTGGTCAAGATGTATTAGTATTACTATGGTCAAGATGTATTAATATTACTGTGGTCAAGATGTTCTGCTGTTACTGTGGTCAAAATGTATTAGTATTGCTGTGGTGAAGATGTATTAGTATTACTGTGGTCAAGATGTACTGCTGTTACTGTGGTCAAGATGTACTGCTGTTACTGTGGTCAAGATGTACTGATGTTACTGTGGTCAAGATGTATTAGTATTACTGTGGTCAAGATGTATTAGTATTACTGTGGTCAATATGTACTGCTGTTACTGTGGTCAAGATGTACTGCTATTACTGTGGTCAAGATGTATTAGTATTGCTGTGGTCAAGATGAATTAGTATTACTGTGGTCAAGATGTACTGCTGTTACTGTGGTCAAGATGTACTGCTATTACTGTGGTCAAGATGTATTAGTATTACTTTGGTCAATAAGTACTGCTGTTACTGTTGTCAAGATGTACTGCTGTTACTGTGGTCAAGATGTACTGCTATTACTGTGGTCAAGATGTATTAGTATTTCTATGTTCAAGATGTATTAATATTACTGTGGTCATTATGTTCTGCTGTTACTGTGGTCAAAATGTATTAGTATTGCTGTGGTCAAGATGTATTAGTATTACTGTGGTCAAGATGTATTAGTACTACTATGGTCAAGATGTACTGCTGTTACTGTGGTCAAGATGTACTGCTGTTACTGTGGTCAAGATGTACTGCTGTTACTGTGGTCAAGATGTATTAGTATTGCTGTGGTCAAGATGAATTAGTATTACTGTTGTCAAGATGTACTGCTGTTACTGTGGTCAAGATGTACTGCTATTACTGTGGTCAAGATGTATTAGTATTGCTGTGGTCAAGATGTATTAGTATTACTGTTGTCAAGATGTACTGCTGTTACTGTGGTCAAGATGTACTGCTAGTACTGTGGTCAAGATGTATTAGTATTACTGTGGTCAAGAGGTACTGCAATTACTGTGGTCAAGATGAACTGCTGTTACTGTGGTCAAGATGTATTAGTATTACTGTGGTCAAGATGTATTAGTATTACTATGGTCAAGATGTATTAATATTACTGTGGTCAAGATGTTCTGCTGTTACTGTGGTCAAAATGTATTAGTATTGCTGTGGTGAAGATGTATTAGTATTACTGTGGTCAAGATGTACTGCTGTTACTGTGGTCAAGATGAACTGCTGTTACTGTGGTCAAGATGTACTGATGTTACTGTGGTCAAGATGTATTAGTATTACTGTGGTCAAGATGTATTAGTATTACTGTGGTCAATATGTACTGCTGTTACTGTGGTCAAGATGTACTGCTATTACTGTGGTCAAGATGTATTAGTATTGCTGTGGTCAACATGAATTAGTATTACTGTGGTCAAGATGTACTGCTGTTACTGTGGTCAAGATGTACTGCTATTACTGTGGTCAAGACGTACTGCTGTTACTGTGGTCAAGATGTACTGCTGTTACTGTGGTCAAGATGGATTAGTATTACTGTGGTCAATATGTATTAATATTACTGTGGTCAAGATGTACTGCTGTTACTGTGGTCAAGATGTATTAGTATTACTATGGTCAAGATGTATTAATATTACTGTGTTCAAGATGTATTAATATTACTGTGGTCAAGATGTACTAGTATTACTGTGGTCAAGATGTACTGCTATTACTGTGGTCAAGATGTATTAGTATTGCTGTGGTCAAGATGTATTAGTATTACTGTGGTCAAGATGTACTGCTTTTACTGTGGTCAAGATGTACTGCTATTACTGTGGTCAAGATGTATTAGTATTACTTTGGTCAAGAAGTACTGCTGTTACTGTTGTCAAGATGTACTGCTGTTAATGTGGTCAAGATGTACTGCTGTTACTGTGGTAAAAATGTATGAGTATTGCTGTGGTCAAGATGTATTAGTATTACTGTTGTCAAGATGTACTGCTGTTACTGTGGTCAAGATGTACTGCTATTACTGTGGTCAAGATGTATTAGTATTGCTGTGGTCAAGATGTATTAGTATTACTGTTGTCAAGATGTACTGCTGTTACTGTGGTCAAGATGTACTGCTATTACTGTGGTCAAGATGTATTAGTATTACTGTGGTCAAGAGGTACTGCAATTACTGTGGTCAAGATGAACTGCTGTTACTGTGGTCAAGATGTATTAGTATTACTGTGGTCAAGAGGTACTGCAATTACTGTGGTCAAGATGAACTGCTGTTACTGTGGTCAAGATGTATTAATATTACTGTGGTCAAGATGTTCTGCTATTACTGTGGTCAAAATGTATTAGTATTGCTGTGGTGAAGATGTATTAGTATTACTGTGGTCAAGATGTACTGCTGTTACTGTGGTCAAGATGTACTGCTGTTACTGTGGTCAAGATGTACTGATGTTACTGTGGTCAAGATGTATTAGCATTACTGTGGTCAAGATGTATTAGTATTACTGTGGTCAATATGTACTGATGTTACTGTGGTCAAGATGTACTGCTATTACTGTGGTCAAGATGTATTAGTATTGCTGTGGTCAAGATGAATTAGTATTACTGTGGTCAAGATGTACTGCTGTTACTGTGGTCAAGATGTACTGCTATTACTGTGGTCAAGATGTATTAGTATTACTTTGGTCAATAAGTACTGCTGTTACTGTTGTCAAGATGTACTGCTGTTACTGTGGTCAAGATGTACTGCTATTACTGTGGTCAAGATGTATTAGTATTTCTATGTTCAAGATGTATTAATATTACTGTGGTCATTATGTTCTGCTGTTACTGTGGTCAAAATGTATTAGTATTGCTGTGGTCAAGATGTATTAGTATTACTGTGGTCAAGATGTATTAGTACTACTATGGTCAAGATGTACTGCTGTTACTGTGGTCAAGATGTACTGCTGTTACTGTGGTCAAGATGTACTGCTGTTACTGTGGTCAAGATGTATTAGTATTGCTGTGGTCAAGATGAATTAGTATTACTGTGGTCAAGATGTATTAATATTACTGTGGTCAAGATGTTCTGCTGTTACTGTGGTCAAAATGTATTAGTATTGCTGTGGTCAAGATGTATTAGTATTACTGTGGACAAGATGTATTGCTGTTACTGTGGTCAAGATGTACTGCTGTTACTGTGGTCAAGATGTACTGATGTTACTGTGGTCAAGATGTATTAGTATTACTGTGGTCAAGATGTATTAGTATTACTGTGGTCAATATGTACTGCTGTTACTGTGGTCAAGATGTACTGCTGTTACTGTGGTCAAGATGTACTGCTATTACTGTGGTCAAGATGTATTAGTATTGCTGTGGTCAAGATGAATTAGTATTACTGTGGTCAAGATGTACTGCTGTTACTGTGGTCAAGATGTACTGCTATTACTGTGGTCAAGATGTATTAGTATTACTTTGGTCAATAAGTACTGCTGTTACTGTTGTCAAGATGTACTGCTGTTACTGTGGTCAAGATGTACTGCTATTACTGTGGTCGAGATGTATTAGTATTTCTATGGTCAAGATGTATTAATATTACTGTGGTCATTATGTTCTGCTGTTACTGTGGTCAAAATGTATTAGTATTGCTGTGGTCAAGATGTATTAGTAATACTGTGGTCAAGATGTATTAGTATTACTATGGTCAAGATGTACTGCTGTTTCTGTGGTCAAGATGTACTGCTGTTACTGTGGTCAAGATGTATTAGTATTACTGTGGTCAATATGTATTAGTATTACTGTGTTCAATATGTATTAGTATTACTGTGGTCAAGATGTATTAGTACTACTGTGGTCAAGATGTAGTAGTATTACTGTGGTCAAGATGTATTAATATTACTGTGGTCAAGATGTACTGCTGTCACTGTGGTCAAGATGTATTAGTATTACTATGGTCAAGAGGTATTAATATTACTGTGTTCAAGATGTATTGATATTACTGTGGTCAAGATGTATTAGTATTACTGTGGTCAAGATGTATTAGTATTACTGTGATCAAGATGTACTTATGTTACTGTGGTCAAGATGTACTGCTGTTACTGTGTCAAGATGTACTGCTATTACTGTGGTCAAGATGTATTAGTATATCTGTGGTCAAGATGTATTAGTGTTACTGTGGTCAAGATGTACTGCTGTTACTGTGGTCAAGATGTACTGCTATTACTGTGTTCAATATATATTAGTATTACTTTGGTCAAGAAGTACTGCTGTTACTGTTGTCAAGATGTACTGCTGTTACTGTGGTCAAGATGTACTGCTATTACTGTGGTCAAGATGTATTAGTATTACTGTGGTCAAGAGGTACTGCAATTACTGTGGTCAAGATGTACTGCTGTTACTGTGGTCAAGATGTATTAATATTACTGTGTTCAAGATGTATTGATATTACTGTGGTCAAGATGTATTAGTATTACTGTGGTCAAGATGTATTAGTATTACTGTGGTCAAGATGTACTGATGTTACTGTGGTCAAGATGTACTGCTGTTACTGTTGTCAAGATGTACTGCTATTACTGTGGTCAAGATGTACTAGTATTGCTGTGGTCAAGATGTATTAGTATTACTGTTGTCAAGATGTACTGCTGTTACTGTGGTCAAGATGTACTGCTATTACTGTGGTCAAGATGTATTAGTATTACTGTGGTCAAGAGGTACTGCAATTACTGTGGTCAAGATGAACTGCTGTTACTGTGGTCAAGATGTATTAGTATTACTGTGGTCAAGATGTATTAGTATTACTATGGTCAAGATGTATTAATATTACTGTGGTCAAGATGGTCTGCTGTTACTGTGGTCAAAATGTATTAGTATTGCTGTGGTCAAGATGTATTAGTGTTACTGTGGTCAAGATGTACTGCTGTTACTGTGGTCAAGATGTACTGCTGTTACTGTGGTCAAGATGTACTGATGTTACTGTGGTCAAGATGTATTAGTATTACTGTGGTCAAGATGTATTAATATTACTGTGGTCAAGATGTTCTGCTGTTACTGTGGTCAAAATGTATTAGTATTGCTGTGGTCAAGATGTATTAGTATTACTGTGGTCAAGATGTACTGCTGTTACTGTGGTCAAGATGTACTGCTGTTACTGTGGTCAAGATGTACTGATGTTACTGTGGTCAAGATGTATTAGTATTACTGTGGTCAAGATGTATTAGTATTACTGTTGTCAAGATGTACTGCTGTTACTGTGGTCAAGATGTACTGCTATTACTGTGGTCAAGATGTATTAGTATTACTGTGGTCAAGAGGTACTGCAATTACTGTGGTCAAGATGAACTGCTGTTACTGTGGTCAAGATGTATTAGTATTACTGTGGTCAAGATGTATTAGTATTACTATGGTCAAGATGTATTAATATTACTGTGGTCAAGATGTTCTGCTGTTACTGTGGTCAAAATGTATTAGTATTGCTGTGGTCAAGATGTATTAGTGTTACTGTGGTCAAGATGTACTGCTGTTACTGTGGTCAAGATGTACTGCTGTTACTGTGGTCAAGATGTACTGATGTTACTGTGGTCAAGATGTATTAGTATTACTGTGGTCAAGAAGTATTAATATTACTGTGGTCAAGATGTTCTGCTGTTACTGTGGTCAAAATGTATTAGTATTGCTGTGGTCAAGATGTATTAGTATTACTGTGGTCAAGATGTACTGCTGTTACTGTGGTCAAGATGTACTGCTGTTACTGTGGTCAAGATGTACTGATGTTACTGTGGTCAAGATGTATTAGTATTACTGTGGTCAAGATGTATTAGTATTACTGTGGTCAATATGTACTGCTGTTACTGTGGTCAAGATGTACTGCTGTTACTGTGGTCAAGATGTACTGCTATTACTGTGGTCAAGATGTATTAGTATTGCTGTGGTCAAGATGAATTAGTATTACTGTGGTCAAGATGTACTGCTGTTACTGTGGTCAAGATGTACTGCTATTACTGTGGTCAAGATGTATTAGTATTACTTTGGTCAAGAAGTACTGCTGTTACTGTTGTCAAGATGTACTGCTGTTACTGTGGTCAAGATGTACTGCTATTACTGTGGTCAAGATGTATTAGTATTTCTATGGTCAAGATGTATTAATATTACTGTGGTCATTATGTTCTGCTGTTACTGTGGTCAAAATGTATTAGTATTGCTGTGGTCAAGATGTATTAGTAATACTGTGGTCAAGATGTATTAGTATTACTATGGTCAAGATGTACTGCTGTTTCTGTGGTCAAGATGTACTGCTGTTACTGTGGTCAAGATGTATTAGTATTACTGTGGTCAATATGTATTAGTATTACTGTGTTCAATATGTATTAGTATTACTGTGGTCAAGATGTAGTAGTATTACTGTGGTCAAGATGTATTAATATTACTGTGGTCAAGATGTACTGCTGTCACTGTGGTCAAGATGTATTAGTATTACTATGGTCAAGAGGTATTAATATTACTGTGTTCAAGATGTATTGATATTACTGTGGTCAAGATGTATTAGTATTACTGTGGTCAAGATGTATTAGTATTACTGTGGTCAAGATGTACTGATGTTACTGTGGTCAAGATGTACTGCTGTTACTGTGTCAAGATGTACTGCTATTACTGTGGTCAAGATGTATTAGTATATCTGTGGTCAAGATGTATTAGTGTTACTGTGGTCAAGATGTACTGCTGTTACTGTGGTCAAGATGTACTGCTATTACTGTGTTCAATATATATTAGTATTACTTTGGTCAAGAAGTACTGCTGTTACTGTTGTCAAGATGTACTGCTGTTACTGTGGTCAAGATGTACTGCTATTACTGTGGTCAAGATGTATTAGTATTACTGTGGTCAAGAGGTACTGCAATTACTGTGGTCAAGATGTACTGCTGTTACTGTGGTCAAGATGTATTAATATTACTGTGTTCAAGATGTATTGATATTACTGTGGTCAAGATGTATTAGTATTACTGTGGTCAAGATGTATTAGTATTACTGTGGTCAAGATGTACTGATGTTACTGTGGTCAAGATGTACTGCTGTTACTGTTGTCAAGATGTACTGCTATTACTGTGGTCAAGATGTACTAGTATTGCTGTGGTCAAGATGTGTTAGTATTACTGTTGTCAAGATATACTGCTGTTACTGTGGTCAAGATGTACTGCTATTACTGTGGTCAAGATGTATTAGTATTACTGTGGTCAAGAGGTACTGCAATTACTGTGGTCAAGATGAACTGCTGTTACTGTGATCAAGATGTATTAGTATTACTGTGGTCAAGATGTATTAGTGTTACTATGGTCAAGATGTATTAATATTACTGTGGTCAAGATGGTCTGCTGTTACTGTGGTCAAAATGTATTAGTATTGCTGTGGTCAAGATGTATTAGTGTTACTGTGGTCAAGATGTACTGCTGTTACTGTGGTCAAGATGTACTGCTGTTACTGTGGTCAAGATGTACTGATGTTACTGTGGTCAAGATGTATTAGTATTACTGTGGTCAAGATGTATTAATATTACTGTGGTCAAGATGTTCTGCTGTTACTGTGGTCAAAATGTATTAGTATTGCTGTGGTCAAGATGTATTAGTATTACTGTGGTCAAGATGTACTGCTGTTACTGTGGTCAAGATGTGCTGCTGTTACTGTGGTCAAGATGTACTGATGTTACTGTTGTCAAGATGTATTAGTATGACTGTGGTCAAGATGTATTAGTATTACTGTTGTCAAGATGTACTGCTGTTACTGTGGTCAATATGTACTGCTATTACTGTGGTCAATATGTATTAGTATTACTGTGGTCAAGAGGTACTGCAATTACTGTGGTCAAGATGAACTGCTGTTACTGTGGTCAAGATGTATTAGTATTACTGTGGTCAAGATGTATTAGTATTACTATGGTCAAGATGTATTAATATTACTGTGGTCAAGATGTTCTGCTGTTACTGTGGTCAAAATGTATTAGTATTGCTGTGGTCAAGATGTATTAGTGTTACTGTGGTCAAGATGTACTGCTGTTACTGTGGTCAAGATGTACTGCTGTTACTGTGGTCAAGATGTACTGATGTTACTGTGGTCAAGATGTATTAGTATTACTGTGGTCAAGATGTATTAATATTACTGTGGTCAAGATGTTCTGCTGTTACTGTGGTCAAAATGTATTAGTATTGCTGTGGTCAAGATGTATTAGTATTACTGTGGTCAAGATGTACTGCTGTTACTGTGGTCAAGATGTACTGCTGTTACTGTGGTCAAGATGTACTGATGTTACTGTGGTCAAGATGTATTAGTATTACTGTGGTCAAGATGTATTAGTATTACTGTGGTCAATATGTACTGCTGTTACTGTGGTCAAGATGTACTGCTGTTACTGTGGTCAAGATGTACTGCTATTACTGTGGTCAAGATGTATTAGTATTGCTGTGGTCAAGATGAATTAGTATTACTGTGGTCAAGATGTACTGCTGTTACTGTGGTCAAGATGTACTGCTATTACTGTGGTCAAGATGTATTAGTATTACTTTGGTCAATAAGTACTGCTGTTACTGTTGTCAAGATGTACTGCTGTTACTGTGGTCAAGATGTACTGCTATTACTGTGGTCAAGATGTATTAGTATTTCTATGGTCAAGATGTACTGCTGTTTCTGTGGTCAAGATGTACTGCTGTTACTGTGGTCAAGATGTATTAGTATTACTGTGGTCAATATGTATTTGTATTACTGTGTTCAATATGTATTAGTATTACTGTGGTCAAGATGTATTAGTACTACTGTGGTCAAGATGTAGTAGTATTACTGTGGTCAAGAGGTATTAATATTACTGTGTTCAAGATGTATTGATATTACTGTGGTCAAGATGTATTAGTATTACTGTGGTCAAGATGTATTAGTATTACTGTGGTCAAGATGTACTGATGTTACTGTGGTCAAGATGTACTGCTGTCACTGTGGTCAAGATGTATTAGTATTACTATGGTCAAGGGGTATTAATATTACTGTGTTCAAGATGTATTGATATTACTGTGGTCAAGATGTATTAGTATTACTGTGGTCAAGATGTATTAGTAATACTGTGGTCAAGATGTATTAGTATTACTATGGTCAAGATGTACTGCTGTTTCTGTGGTCAAGATGTACTGCTGTTACTGTGGTCAAGATGTATTAGTATTACTGTGGTCAATATGTATTTGTATTACTGTGTTCAATATGTATTAGTATTACTGTGGTCAAGATGTATTAGTACTACTGTGGTCAAGATGTAGTAGTATTACTGTGGTCAAGAGGTATTAATATTACTGTGTTCAAGATGTATTGATATTACTGTGGTCAAGATGTATTAGTATTACTGTGGTCAAGATGTATTAGTATTACTGTGGTCAAGATGTACTGATGTTACTGTGGTCAAGATGTACTGCTGTCACTGTGGTCAAGATGTATTAGTATTACTATGGTCAAGGGGTATTAATATTACTGTGTTCAAGATGTATTGATATTACTGTGGTCAAGATGTATTAGTATTACTGTGGTCAAGATGTATTAGTATTACTGTGGTCAAGATGTACTGATGTTACTGTGGTCAAGATGTACTGCTATTACTGTGGTCAAGATGTATTAGTATTACTGTGGTCAAGATGTACTGATGTTACTGTGGTCAAGATGTATTAGTATTACTGTGGTCAAGATGTATTAGTATTACTGTGGTCAATATGTACTGCTGTTACTGTGGTCAAGATGTACTGCTATTACTGTGGTCAAGATGTATTAGTATTGCTGTGGTCAAGATGAATTAGTATTACTGTGGTCAAGATGTACTGCTGTTACTGTGGTCAAGATGTACTGCTATTACTGTGGTCAAGATGTATTAGTATTACTTTGGTCAATAAGTACTGCTGTTACTGTTGTCAAGATGTACTGCTGTTACTGTGGTCAAGATGTACTGCTATTACTGTGGTCAAGATGTATTAGTATTTCTATGTTCAAGATGTATTAATATTACTGTGGTCATTATGTTCTGCTGTTACTGTGGTCAAAATGTATTAGTATTGCTGTGGTCAAGATGTATTAGTATTACTGTGGTCAAGATGTATTAGTACTACTATGGTCAAGATGTACTGCTGTTACTGTGGTCAAGATGTACTGCTGTTACTGTGGTCAAGATGTACTGCTGTTACTGTGGTCAAGATGTATTAGTATTGCTGTGGTCAAGATGAATTAGTATTACTGTTGTCAAGATGTACTGCTGTTACTGTGGTCAAGATGTACTGCTATTACTGTGGTCAAGATGTATTAGTATTTCTGTGGTCAAGATGTATTAGTATTACTGTTGTCAAGATGTACTGCTGTTACTGTGGTCAAGATGTACTGCTATTACTGTGGTCAAGATGTATTAGTATTACTGTGGTCAAGAGGTACTGCAATTACTGTGGTCAAGATGAACTGCTGTTACTGTGGTCAAGATGTATTAGTATTACTGTGGTCAAGATGTATTAGTATTACTATGGTCAAGATGTATTAATATTACTGTGGTCAAGATGTTCTGCTGTTACTGTGGTCAAAATGTATTAGTATTGCTGTGGTGAAGATGTATTAGTATTACTGTGGTCAAGATGTACTGCTGTTACTGTGGTCAAGATGTACTGCTGTTACTGTGGTCAAGATGTACTGATGTTACTGTGGTCAAGATGTATTAGTATTACTGTGGTCAAGATGTATTAGTATTACTGTGGTCAATATGTACTGCTGTTACTGTGGTCAAGATGTACTGCTATTACTGTGGTCAAGATGTATTAGTATTGCTGTGGTCAAGATGAATTAGTATTACTGTGGTCAAGATGTACTGCTGTTACTGTGGTCAAGATGTACTGCTATTACTGTGGTCAAGACGTACTGCTGTTACTGTGGTCAAGATGTACTGCTGTTACTGTGGTCAAGATGGATTAGTATTACTGTGGTCAATATGTATTAATATTACTGTGGTCAAGATGTACTGCTGTTACTGTGGTCAAGATGTATTAGTATTACTATGTTCAATATGTATTAATATTACTGTGTTCAAGATGTATTAATATTACTGTGGTCAAGATGTACTAGTATTACTGTGGTCAAGATGTACTGCTATTACTGTGGTCAAGATGTATTAGTATTGCTGTGGTCAAGATGTATTAGTATTACTGTGGTCAAGATGTACTGCTTTTACTGTGGTCAAGATGTACTGCTATTACTGTGGTCAAGATGTATTAGTATTACTTTGGTCAAGAAGTACTGCTGTTACTGTTGTCAAGATGTACTGCTGTTAATGTGGTCAAGATGTACTGCTGTTACTGTGGTCAAAATGTATGAGTATTGCTGTGGTCAAGATGTATTAGTATTACTGTTGTCAAGATGTACTGCTGTTACTGTGGTCAAGATGTACTGCTATTACTGTGGTCAAGATGTATTAGTATTGCTGTGGTCAAGATGTATTAGTATTACTGTTGTCAAGATGTACTGCTGTTACTGTGGTCAAGATGTATTAGTATTGCTGTGGTGAAGATGTATTAGTATTACTGTGGTCAAGATGTACTGCTGTTACTGTGGTCAAGATGTACTGCTGTTACTGTGGTCAAGATGTACTGGTGTTACTGTGGTCAAGATGTATTAGTATTACTGTGGTCAAGATGTATTAGTATTACTGTGGTCAATATGTACTGCTGTTACTGTGGTCAAGATGTACTGCTATTACTGTGGTCAAGATGTATTAGTATTGCTGTGGTCAAGATGAATTAGTATTACTGTGGTCAAGATGTACTGCTGTTACTGTGGTCAAGATGTACTGCTATTACTGTGGTCAAGACGTACTGCTGTTACTGTGGTCAAGATGTACTGCTGTTACTGTGGTCAAGATGGATTAGTATTACTGTGGTCAATATGTATTAATATTACTGTGGTCAAGATGTACTGCTGTTACTGTGGTCAAGATGTATTAGTATTACTATGTTCAAGATGTATTAATATTACTGTGTTCAAGATGTATTAATATTACTGTGGTCAAGATGTACAAGTATTACTGTGGTCAAGATGTACTGCTATTACTGTGGTCAAGATGTATTAGTATTGCTGTGGTCAAGATGTATTAGTATTACTGTGGTCAAGATGTACTGCTTTTACTGTGGTCAAGATGTACTACTATTACTGTGGTCAAGATGTATTAGTATTACTTTGGTCAAGAAGTACTGCTGTTACTGTTGTCAAGATGTACTGCTGTTAATGTGGTCAAGATGTACTGCTGTTACTGTGGTCAAAATGTATGAGTATTGCTGTGGTCAAGATGTATTAGTATTACTGTTGTCAAGATGTACTGCTGTTACTGTGGTCAAGATGTACTGCTATTACTGTGGTCAAGATGTATTAGTATTGCTGTGGTCAAGATGTATTAGTATTACTGTTGTCAAGATGTACTGCTGTTACTGTGGTCAAGATGTACTGCTATTACTGTGGTCAGGATGTATTAGTATTACTGTGGTCAAGAGGTACTGCAATTACTGTGGTCAAGATGAACTGCTGTTACTGTGGTCAAGATGTATTAGTATTACTGTGGTCAAGATGTATTAGTATTACTATGGTCAAGATGTATTAATATTACTGTGGTCAAGATGTTCTGCTGTTACTGTGGTCAAAATGTATTAGTATTGCTGTGGTGAAGATGTATTAGTATTACTGTGGTCAAGATGTACTGCTGTTACTGTGGTCAAGATGTACTGCTGTTACTGTGGTCAAGATGTACTGATGTTACTGTGGTCAAGATGTATTAGTATTACTGTGGTCAAGATGTATTAGTATTACTGTGGTCAATATGTACTGCTGTTACTGTGGTCAAGATGTACTGCTATTACTGTGGTCAAGATGTATTAGTATTGCTGTGGTCAAGATGAATTAGTATTACTGTGGTCAAGATGTACTGCTGTTACTGTGGTCAAGATGTACTGCTATTACTGTGGTCAAGATGTATTAGTATTACTTTGGTCAATAAGTACTGCTGTTACTGTTGTCAAGATGTACTGCTGTTACTGTGGTCAAGATGTACTGCTATTACTGTGGTCAAGATGTATTAGTATTTCTATGTTCAAGATGTATTAATATTACTGTGGTCATTATGTTCTGCTGTTACTGTGGTCAAAATGTATTAGTATTGCTGTGGTCAAGATGTATTAGTATTACTGTGGTCAAGATGTATTAGTACTACTATGGTCAAGATGTACTGCTGTTACTGTGGTCAAGATGTACTGCTGTTACTGTGGTCAAGATGTACTGCTGTTACTGTGGTCAAGATGTATTAGTATTGCTGTGGTCAAGATGAATTAGTATTACTGTTGTCAAGATGTACTGCTGTTACTGTGGTCAAGATGTACTGCTATTACTGTGGTCAAGATGTATTAGTATTGCTGTGGTCAAGATGTATTAGTATTACTGTTGTCAAGATGTACTGCTGTTACTGTGGTCAAGATGTACTGCTAGTACTGTGGTCAAGATGTATTAGTATTACTGTGGTCAAGAGGTACTGCAATTACTGTGGTCAAGATGAACTGCTGTTACTGTGGTCAAGATGTATTAGTATTACTGTGGTCAAGATGTATTAGTATTACTATGGTCAAGATGTATTAATATTACTGTGGTCAAGATGTTCTGCTGTTACTGTGGTCAAAATGTATTAGTATTGCTGTGGTGAAGATGTATTAGTATTACTGTGGTCAAGATGTACTGCTGTTACTGTGGTCAAGATGTACTGCTGTTACTGTGGTCAAGATGTACTGATGTTACTGTGGTCAAGATGTATTAGTAATTCTGTGGTCAAGATGTATTAGTATTACTGTGGTCAATATGTACTGCTGTTACTGTGGTCAAGATGTACTGCTATTACTGTGGTCAAGATGTATTAGTATTGCTGTGGTCAACGTGAATTAGTATTACTGTGGTCAAGATGTACTGCTGTTACTGTGGTCAAGATGTACTGCTATTACTGTGGTCAAGACGTACTGCTGTTACTGTGGTCAAGATGTACTGCTGTTACTGTGGTCAAGATGGATTAGTATTACTGTGGTCAATATGTATTAATATTACTGTGGTCAAGATGTACTGCTGTTACTGTGGTCAAGATGTATTAGTATTACTATGGTCAAGATGTATTAATATTACTGTGTTCAAGATGTATTAATATTACTGTGGTCAAGATGTACTAGTATTACTGTGGTCAAGATGTACTGCTATTACTGTGGTCAAGATGTATTAGTATTGCTGTGGTCAAGATGTATTAGTATTACTGTGGTCAAGATGTACTGCTTTTACTGTGGTCAAGATGTACTGCTATTACTGTGGTCAAGATGTATTAGTATTACTTTGGTCAAGAAGTACTGCTGTTACTGTTGTCAAGATGTACTGCTGTTAATGTGGTCAAGATGTACTGCTGTTACTGTGGTAAAAATGTATGAGTATTGCTGTGGTCAAGATGTATTAGTATTACTGTTGTCAAGATGTACTGCTGTTACTGTGGTCAAGATGTACTGCTATTACTGTGGTCAAGATGTATTAGTATTGCTGTGGTCAAGATGTATTAGTATTACTGTTGTCAAGATGTACTGCTGTTACTGTGGTCAAGATGTACTGCTATTACTGTGGTCAAGATGTATTAGTATTACTGTGGTCAAGAGGTACTGCAATTACTGTGGTCAAGATGAACTGCTGTTACTGTGGTCAAGATGTATTAGTATTACTGTGGTCAAGATGTATTAGTATTACTATGGTCAAGATGTATTAATATTACTGTGGTCAAGATGTTCTGCTATTACTGTGGTCAAAATGTATTAGTATTGCTGTGGTGAAGATGTATTAGTATTACTGTGGTCAAGATGTACTGCTGTTACTGTGGTCAAGATGTACTGCTGTTACTGTGGTCAAGATGTACTGATGTTACTGTGGTCAAGATGTATTAGCATTACTGTGGTCAAGATGTATTAGTATTACTGTGGTCAATATGTACTGCTGTTACTGTGGTCAAGATGTACTGCTATTACTGTGGTCAAGATGTATTAGTATTGCTGTGGTCAAGATGAATTAGTATTACTGTGGTCAAGATGTATTAATATTACTGTGGTCAAGATGTTCTGCTGTTACTGTGGTCAAAATGTATTAGTATTGCTGTGGTCAAGATGTATTAGTATTACTGTGGTCAAGATGTATTAGTACTACTATGGTCAAGATGTACTGCTGTTACTGTGGTCAAGATGTACTGCTGTTACTGTGGTCAAGATGTACTGCTGTTACTGTGGTCAAGATGTATTAGTATTGCTGTGGTCAAGATGAATTAGTATTACTGTGGTCAAGATGTATTAATATTACTGTGGTCAAGATGTTCTGCTGTTACTGTGGTCAAAATGTATTAGTATTGCTGTGGTCAAGATGTATTAGTATTACTGTGGTCAAGATGTATTGCTGTTACTGTGGTCAAGATGTACTGCTGTTACTGTGGTCAAGATGTACTGATGTTACTGTGGTCAAGATGTATTAGTATTACTGTGGTCAAGATGTATTAGTATTACTGTGGTCAATATGTACTGCTGTTACTGTGGTCAAGATGTACTGCTGTTACTGTGGTCAAGATGTACTGCTATTACTGTGGTCAAGATGTATTAGTATTGCTGTGGTCAAGATTAATAAGTATTACTGTGGTCAAGATGTACTGCTGTTACTGTGGTCAAGATGTACTGCTATTACTGTGGTCAAGATGTATTAGTATTACTTTGGTCAATAAGTACTGCTGTTACTGTTGTCAAGATGTACTGCTGTTACTGTGGTCAAGATGTACTGCTATTACTGTGGTCAAGATGTATTAGTATTTCTATGGTCAAGATGTATTAATATTACTGTGGTCATTATGTTCTGCTGTTACTGTGGTCAAAATGTATTAGTATTGCTGTGGTCAAGATGTATTAGTAATACTGTGGTCAAGATGTATTAGTATTACTATGGTCAAGATGTACTGCTGTTTCTGTGGTCAAGATGTACTGCTGTTACTGTGGTCAAGATGTATTAGTATTACTGTGGTCAATATGTATTAGTATTACTGTGTTCAATATGTATTAGTATTACTGTGGTCAAGATGTATTAGTACTACTGTGGTCAAGATGTAGTAGTATTACTGTGGTCAAGATGTATTAATATTACTGTGGTCAAGATGTACTGCTGTCACTGTGGTCAAGATGTATTAGTATTACTATGGTCAAGAGGTATTAATATTACTGTGTTCAAGATGTATTGATATTACTGTGGTCAAGATGTATTAGTATTACTGTGGTCAAGATGTATTAGTATTACTGTGGTCAAGATGTACTGATGTTACTGTGGTCAAGATGTACTGCTGTTACTGTGTCAAGATGTACTGCTATTACTGTGGTCAAGATGTATTAGTATATCTGTGGTCAAGATGTATTAGTGTTACTGTGGTCAAGATGTACTGCTGTTACTGTGGTCAAGATGTACTGCTATTACTGTGTTCAATATATATTAGTATTACTTTGGTCAAGAAGTACTGCTGTTACTGTTGTCAAGATGTACTGCTGTTACTGTGGTCAAGATGTACTGCTATTACTGTGGTCAAGATGTATTAGTATTACTGTGGTCAAGAGGTACTGCAATTACTGTGGTCAAGATGTACTGCTGTTACTGTGGTCAAGATGTATTAATATTACTGTGTTCAAGATGTATTGATATTACTGTGGTCAAGATGTATTAGTATTACTGTGGTCAAGATGTATTAGTATTACTGTGGTCAAGATGTACTGATGTTACTGTGGTCAAGATGTACTGCTGTTACTGTTGTCAAGATGTACTGCTATTACTGTGGTCAAGATGTACTAGTATTGCTGTGGTCAAGATGTATTAGTATTACTGTTGTCAAGATGTACTAATGTTACTGTGGTCAAGATGTACTGCTATTACTGTGGTCAAGATGTATTAGTATTACTGTGGTCAAGAGGTACTGCAATTACTGTGGTCAAGATGAACTGCTGTTACTGTGGTCAAGATGTATTAGTATTACTGTGGTCAAGATGTATTAGTATTACTATGGTCAAGATGTATTAATATTACTGTGGTCAAGATGGTCTGCTGTTACTGTGGTCAAAATGTATTAGTATTGCTGTGGTCAAGATGTATTAGTGTTACTGTGGTCAAGATGTACTGCTGTTACTGTGGTCAAGATGTACTGCTGTTACTGTGGTCAAGATGTACTGATGTTACTGTGGTCAAGATGTATTAGTATTACTGTGGTCAAGATGTATTAATATTACTGTGGTCAAGATGTTCTGCTGTTACTGTGGTCAAAATGTATTAGTATTGCTGTGGTCAAGATGTATTAGTATTACTGTGGTCAAGATGTACTGCTGTTACTGTGGTCAAGATGTACTGCTGTTACTGTGGTCAAGATGTACTGATGTTACTGTGGTCAAGATGTATTAGTATTACTGTGGTCAAGATGTGTTAGTATTACTGTTGTCAAGATGTACTGCTGTTACTGTGGTCAAGATGTACTGCTATTACTGTGGTCAAGATGTATTAGTATTACTGTGGTCAAGAGGTACTGCAATTACTGTGGTCAAGATGAACTGCTGTTACTGTGGTCAAGATGTATTAGTATTACTGTGGTCAAGATGTATTAGTATTACTATGGTCAAGATGTATTAATATTACTGTGGTCAAGATGTTCTGCTGTTACTGTGGTCAAAATGTATTAGTATTGCTGTGGTCAAGATGTATTAGTGTTACTGTGGTCAAGATGTACTGCTGTTACTGTGGTCAAGATGTACTGCTGTTACTGTGGTCAAGATGTACTGATGTTACTGTGGTCAAGATGTATTAGTATTACTGTGGTCAAGATGTATTAATATTACTGTGGTCAAGATGTTCTGCTGTTACTGTGGTCAAAATGTATTAGTATTGCTGTGGTCAAGATGTATTAGTATTACTGTGGTCAAGATGTACTGCTGTTACTGTGGTCAAGATGTACTGCTGTTACTGTGGTCAAGATGTACTGATGTTACTGTGGTCAAGATGTATTAGTATTACTGTGGTCAAGATGTATTAGTATTACTGTGGTCAATATGTACTGCTGTTACTGTGGTCAAGATGTACTGCTGTTACTGTGGTCAAGATGTACTGCTATTACTGTGGTCAAGATGTATTAGTATTGCTGTGGTCAAGATGAATTAGTATTACTGTGGTCAAGATGTACTGCTGTTACTGTGGTCAAGATGTACTGCTATTACTGTGGTCAAGATGTATTAGTATTACTTTGGTCAAGAAGTACTGCTGTTACTGTTGTCAAGATGTACTGCTGTTACTGTGGTCAAGATGTACTGCTATTACTGTGGTCAAGATGTATTAGTATTTCTATGGTCAAGATGTATTAATATTACTGTGGTCATTATGTTCTGCTGTTACTGTGGTCAAAATGTAATAGTATTGCTGTGGTCAAGATGTATTAGTAATACTGTGGTCAAGATGTATTAGTATTACTATGGTCAAGATGTACTGCTGTTTCTGTGGTCAAGATGTACTGCTGTTACTGTGGTCAAGATGTATTAGTATTACTGTGGTCAATATGTATTAGTATTACTGTGTTCAATATGTATTAGTATTACTGTGGTCAAGATGTAGTAGTATTACTGTGGTCAAGATGTATTAATATTACTGTGGTCAAGATGTACTGCTGTCACTGTGGTCAAGATGTATTAGTATTACTATGGTCAAGAGGTATTAATATTACTGTGTTCAAGATGTATTGATATTACTGTGGTCAAGATGTATTAGTATTACTGTGGTCAAGATGTATTAGTATTACTGTGGTCAAGATGTACTGATGTTACTGTGGTCAAGATGTACTGCTGTTACTGTGTCAAGATGTACTGCTATTACTGTGGTCAAGATGTATTAGTATATCTGTGGTCAAGATGTATTAGTGTTACTGTGGTCAAGATGTACTGCTGTTACTGTGGTCAAGATGTACTGCTATTACTGTGTTCAATATATATTAGTATTACTTTGGTCAAGAAGTACTGCTGTTACTGTTGTCAAGATGTACTGCTGTTACTGTGGTCAAGATGTACTGCTATTACTGTGGTCAAGATGTATTAGTATTACTGTGGTCAAGAGGTACTGCAATTACTGTGGTCAAGATGTACTGCTGTTACTGTGGTCAAGATGTATTAATATTACTGTGTTCAAGATGTATTGATATTACTGTGGTCAAGATGTATTAGTATTACTGTGGTCAAGATGTATTAGTATTACTGTGGTCAAGATGTACTGATGTTACTGTGGTCAAGATGTACTGCTGTTACTGTTGTCAAGATGTACTGCTATTACTGTGGTCAAGATGTACTAGTATTGCTGTGGTCAAGATGTGTTAGTATTACTGTTGTCAAGATATACTGCTGTTACTGTGGTCAAGATGTACTGCTATTACTGTGGTCAAGATGTATTAGTATTACTGTGGTCAAGAGGTACTGCAATTACTGTGGTCAAGATGAACTGCTGTTACTGTGATCAAGATGTATTAGTATTACTGTGGTCAAGATGTATTAGTGTTACTATGGTCAAGATGTATTAATATTACTGTGGTCAAGATGGTCTGCTGTTACTGTGGTCAAAATGTATTAGTATTGCTGTGGTCAAGATGTATTAGTGTTACTGTGGTCAAGATGTACTGCTGTTACTGTGGTCAAGATGTACTGCTGTTACTGTGGTCAAGATGTACTGATGTTACTGTGGTCAAAATGTATTAGTATTGCTGTGGTCAAGATGTATTAGTGTTACTGTGGTCAAGATGTACTGCTGTTACTGTGGTCAAGATGTACTGCTGTTACTGTGGTCAAGATGTACTGATGATACTGTGGTCAAGATGTATTAGTATTACTGTGGTCAAGATGTATTAATATTACTGTGGTCAAGATGTTCTGCTGTTACTGTGGTCAAAATGTATTAGTATTGCTGTGGTCAAGATGTATTAGTATTACTGTGGTCAAGATGTACTGCTGTTACTGTGGTCAAGATGTGCTGCTGTTACTGTGGTCAAGATGTACTGATGTTACTGTGGTCAAGATGTATTAGTATTACTGTGGTCAAGATGTATTAGTATTACTGTTGTCAAGATGTACTGCTGTTACTGTGGTCAAGATGTACTGCTATTACTGTGGTCAATATGTATTAGTATTACTGTGGTCAAGAGGTACTGCAATTACTGTGGTCAAGATGAACTGCTGTTACTGTGGTCAAGATGTATTAGTATTACTGTGGTCAAGATGTATTAGTATTACTATGGTCAAGATGTATTAATATTACTGTGGTCAAGATGTTCTGCTGTTACTGTGGTCAAAATGTATTAGTATTGCTGTGGTCAAGATGTATTAGTGTTACTGTGGTCAAGATGTACTGCTGTTACTGTGGTCAAGATGTACTGCTGTTACTGTGGTCAAGATGTACTGATGTTACTGTGGTCAAGATGTATTAGTATTACTGTGGTCAAGATGTATTAATATTACTGTGGTCAAGATGTTCTGCTGTTACTGTGGTCAAAATGTATTAGTATTGCTGTGGTCAAGATGTATTAGTATTACTGTGGTCAAGATGTACTGCTGTTACTGTGGTCAAGATGTACTGCTGTTACTGTGGTCAAGATGTACTGATGTTACTGTGGTCAAGATGTATTAGTATTACTGTGGTCAAGATGTATTAGTATTACTGTGGTCAATATGTACTGCTGTTACTGTGGTCAAGATGTACTGCTGTTACTGTGATCAAGATGTACTGCTATTACTGTGGTCAAGATGTATTAGTATTGCTGTGGTCAAGATGAATTAGTATTAGTGTGGTCAAGATGTACTGCTGTTACTGTGGTCAAGATGTACTGCTATTACTGTGGTCAAGATGTATTAGTATTACTTTGGTCAATAAGTACTGCTGTTACTGTTGTCAAGATGTACTGCTGTTACTGTGGTCAAGATGTACTGCTATTACTGTGGTCAAGATGTATTAGTATTACTGTGGTCAAGAGGTACTGCAATTACTGTGGTCAAGATGAACTGCTGTTACTGTGGTCAAGATGTATTAGTATTACTGTGGTCAAGATGTATTAGTATTACTATGGTCAAGATGTATTAATATTACTGTGGTCAAGATGGTCTGCTGTTACTGTGGTCAAAATGTATTAGTATTGCTGTGGTCAAGATGTATTAGTGTTACTGTGGTCAAGATGTACTGCTGTTACTGTGGTCAAGATGTACTGCTGTTACTGTGGTCAAGATGTACTGATGTTACTGTGGTCAAGATGTATTAGTATTACTGTGGTCAAGATGTATTAATATTACTGTGGTCAAGATGTTCTGCTGTTACTGTGGTCAAAATGTATTAGTATTGCTGTGGTCAAGATGTATTAGTATTACTGTGGTCAAGATGTACTGCTGTTACTGTGGTCAAGATGTACTGCTGTTACTGTGGTCAAGATGTACTGATGTTACTGTGGTCAAGATGTATTAGTATTACTGTGGTCAAGATGTATTAGTATTACTGTTGTCAAGATGTACTGCTGTTACTGTGGTCAAGATGTACTGCTATTACTGTGGTCAAGATGTATTAGTATTACTGTGGTCAAGAGGTACTGCAATTACTGTGGTCAAGATGAACTGCTGTTACTGTGGTCAAGATGTATTAGTATTACTGTGGTCAAGATGTATTAGTATTACTATGGTCAAGATGTATTAATATTACTGTGGTCAAGATGTTCTGCTGTTACTGTGGTCAAAATGTATTAGTATTGCTGTGGTCAAGATGTATTAGTGTTACTGTGGTCAAGATGTACTGCTGTTACTGTGGTCAAGATGTACTGCTGTTACTGTGGTCAAGATGTACTGATGTTACTGTGGTCAAGATGTATTAGTATTACTGTGGTCAAGATGTATTAATATTACTGTGGTCAAGATGTTCTGCTGTTACTGTGGTCAAAATGTATTAGTATTGCTGTGGTCAAGATGTATTAGTATTACTGTGGTCAAGATGTACTGCTGTTACTGTGGTCAAGATGTACTGCTGTTACTGTGGTCAAGATGTACTGATGTTACTGTGGTCAAGATGTATTAGTATTACTGTGGTCAAGATGTATTAGTATTACTGTGGTCAATATGTACTGCTGTTACTGTGGTCAAGATGTACTGCTGTTACTGTGGTCAAGATGTACTGCTATTACTGTGGTCAAGATGTATTAGTATTGCTGTGGTCAAGATGAATTAGTATTACTGTGGTCAAGATGTACTGCTGTTACTGTGGTCAAGATGTACTGCTATTACTGTGGTCAAGATGTATTAGTATTACTTTGGTCAAGAAGTACTGCTGTTACTGTTGTCAAGATGTACTGCTGTTACTGTGGTCAAGATGTACTGCTATTACTGTGGTCAAGATGTATTAGTATTTCTATGGTCAAGATGTATTAATATTACTGTGGTCATTATGTTCTGCTGTTACTGTGGTCAAAATGTATTAGTATTGCTGTGGTCAAGATGTATTAGTAATACTGTGGTCAAGATGTATTAGTATTACTATGGTCAAGATGTACTACTGTTTCTGTGGTCAAGATGTACTGCTGTTACTGTGGTCAAGATGTATTAGTATTACTGTGGTCAATATGTATTAGTATTACTGTGTTCAATATGTATTAGTATTACTGTGGTCAAGATGTAGTAGTATTACTGTGGTCAAGATGTATTAATATTACTGTGGTCAAGATGTACTGCTGTCACTGTGGTCAAGATGTATTAGTATTACTATGGTCAAGAGGTATTAATATTACTGTGTTCAAGATGTATTGATATTACTGTGGTCAAGATGTATTAGTATTACTGTGGTCAAGATGTACTGCTGTTACTGTGGTCAAGATGTACTGCTATTACTGTGGTCAATATGTATTAGTATTACTGTGGTCAAGAGGTACTGCAATTACTGTGGTCAAGATGAACTGCTGTTACTGTGGTCAAGATGTATTAGTATTACTGTGGTCAAGATGTATTAGTATTACTATGGTCAAGATGTATTAATATTACTGTGGTCAAGATGTTCTGCTGTTACTGTGGTCAAAATGTATTAGTATTGCTGTGGTCAAGATGTATTAGTGTTACTGTGGTCAAGATGTACTGCTGTTACTGTGGTCAAGATGTACTGCTGTTACTGTGGTCAAGATGTACTGATGTTACTGTGGTCAAGATGTATTAGTATTACTGTGGTCAAGATGTATTAATATTACTGTGGTCAAGATGTTCTGCTGTTACTGTGGTCAAAATGTATTAGTATTGCTGTGGTCAAGATGTATTAGTATTACTGTGGTCAAGATGTACTGCTGTTACTGTGGTCAAGATGTACTGCTGTTACTGTGGTCAAGATGTACTGATGTTACTGTGGTCAAGATGTATTAGTATTACTGTGGTCAAGATGTATTAGTATTACTGTGGTCAATATGTACTGCTGTTACTGTGGTCAAGATGTACTGCTGTTACTGTGGTCAAGATGTACTGCTATTACTGTGGTCAAGATGTATTAGTATTGCTGTGGTCAAGATGAATTAGTATTACTGTGGTCAAGATGTACTGCTGTTACTGTGGTCAAGATGTACTGCTATTACTGTGGTCAAGATGTATTAGTATTACTTTGGTCAAGAAGTACTGCTGTTACTGTTGTCAAGATGTACTGCTGTTACTGTGGTCAAGATGTACTGCTATTACTGTGGTCAAGATGTATTAGTATTTCTATGGTCAAGATGTATTAATATTACTGTGGTCATTATGTTCTGCTGTTACTGTGGTCAAAATGTATTAGTATTGCTGTGGTCAAGATGTATTAGTAATACTGTGGTCAAGATGTATTAGTATTACTATGGTCAAGATGTACTACTGTTTCTGTGGTCAAGATGTACTGCTGTTACTGTGGTCAAGATGTATTAGTATTACTGTGGTCAATATGTATTAGTATTACTGTGTTCAATATGTATTAGTATTACTGTGGTCAAGATGTAGTAGTATTACTGTGGTCAAGATGTATTAATATTACTGTGGTCAAGATGTACTGCTGTCACTGTGGTCAAGATGTATTAGTATTACTATGGTCAAGAGGTATTAATATTACTGTGTTCAAGATGTATTGATATTACTGTGGTCAAGATGTATTAGTATTACTGTGGTCAAGATGTACTGCTGTTACTGTGGTCAAGATGTACTGCTATTACTGTGGTCAATATGTATTAGTATTACTGTGGTCAAGAGGTACTGCAATTACTGTGGTCAAGATGAACTGCTGTTACTGTGGTCAAGATGTATTAGTATTACTGTGGTCAAGATGTATTAGTATTACTATGGTCAAGATGTATTAATATTACTGTGGTCAAGATGTTCTGCTGTTACTGTGGTCAAAATGTATTAGTATTGCTGTGGTCAAGATGTATTAGTGTTACTGTGGTCAAGATGTACTGCTGTTACTGTGGTCAAGATGTACTGCTGTTACTGTGGTCAAGATGTACTGATGTTACTGTGGTCAAGATGTATTAGTATTACTGTGGTCAAGATGTATTAATATTACTGTGGTCAAGATGTTCTGCTGTTACTGTGGTCAAAATGTATTAGTATTGCTGTGGTCAAGATGTATTAGTATTACTGTGGTCAAGATGTACTGCTGTTACTGTGGTCAAGATGTACTGCTGTTACTGTGGTCAAGATGTACTGATGTTACTGTGGTCAAGATGTATTAGTATTACTGTGGTCAAGATGTATTAGTATTACTGTGGTCAATATGTACTGCTGTTACTGTGGTCAAGATGTACTGCTGTTACTGTGGTCAAGATGTACTGCTATTACTGTGGTCAAGATGTATTAGTATTGCTGTGGTCAAGATGAATTAGTATTACTGTGGTCAAGATGTACTGCTGTTACTGTGGTCAAGATGTACTGCTATTACTGTGGTCAAGATGTATTAGTATTACTTTGGTCAATAAGTACTGCTGTTACTGTTGTCAAGATGTACTGCTGTTACTGTGGTCAAGATGTACTGCTATTACTGTGGTCAAGATGTATTAGTATTACTGTGGTCAAGAGGTACTGCAATTACTGTGGTCAAGATGAACTGCTGTTACTGTGGTCAAGATGTATTAGTATTACTGTGGTCAAGATGTATTAGTATTACTATGGTCAAGATGTATTAATATTACTGTGGTCAAGATGGTCTGCTGTTACTGTGGTCAAAATGTATTAGTATTGCTGTGGTCAAGATGTATTAGTGTTACTGTGGTCAAGATGTACTGCTGTTACTGTGGTCAAGATGTACTGCTGTTACTGTGATCAAGATGTACTGATGTTACTGTGGTCAAGATGTATTAGTATTACTGTGGTCAAGATGTATTAATATTACTGTGGTCAAGATGTTCTGCTGTTACTGTGGTCAAAATGTATTAGTATTGCTGTGGTCAAGATGTATTAGTATTACTGTGGTCAAGATGTACTGCTGTTACTGTGGTCAAGATGTACTGCTGTTACTGTGGTCAAGATGTACTGATGTTACTGTGGTCAAGATGTATTAGTATTACTGTGGTCAAGATGTATTAGTATTACTGTTGTCAAGATGTACTGCTGTTACTGTGGTCAAGATGTACTGCTATTACTGTGGTCAAGATGTATTAGTATTACTGTGGTCAAGAGGTACTGCAATTACTGTGGTCAAGATGAACTGCTGTTACTGTGGTCAAGATGTATTAGTATTACTGTGGTCAAGATGTATTAGTATTACTATGGTCAAGATGTATTAATATTACTGTGGTCAAGATGTTCTGCTGTTACTGTGGTCAAAATGTATTAGTATTGCTGTGGTCAAGATGTATTAGTGTTACTGTGGTCAAGATGTACTGCTGTTACTGTGGTCAAGATGTACTGCTGTTACTGTGGTCAAGATGTACTGATGTTACTGTGGTCAAGATGTATTAGTATTACTGTGGTCAAGATGTATTAATATTACTGTGGTCAAGATGTTCTGCTGTTACTGTGGTCAAAATGTATTAGTATTGCTGTGGTCAAGATGTATTAGTATTACTGTGGTCAAGATGTACTGCTGTTACTGTGGTCAAGATGTACTGCTGTTACTGTGGTCAAGATGTACTGATGTTACTGTGGTCAAGATGTATTAGTATTACTGTGGTCAAGATGTATTAGTATTACTGTGGTCAATATGTACTGCTGTTACTGTGGTCAAGATGTACTGCTGTTACTGTGGTCAAGATGTACTGCTATTACTGTGGTCAAGATGTATTAGTATTGCTGTGGTCAAGATGAATTAGTATTACTGTGGCCAAGATGTACTGCTGTTACTGTGGTCAAGATGTACTGCTATTACTGTGGTCAAGATGTATTAGTATTACTTTGGTCAAGAAGTACTGCTGTTACTGTTGTCAAGATGTACTGCTGTTACTGTGGTCAAGATGTACTGCTATTACTGTGGTCAAGATGTATTAGTATTTCTATGGTCAAGATGTATTAATATTACTGTGGTCATTATGTTCTGCTGTTACTGTGGTCAAAATGTATTAGTATTGCTGTGGTCAAGATGTATTAGTAATACTGTGGTCAAGATGTATTAGTATTACTATGGTCAAGATGTACTACTGTTTCTGTGGTCAAGATGTACTGCTGTTACTGTGGTCAAGATGTATTAGTATTACTGTGGTCAATATGTATTAGTATTACTGTGTTCAATATGTATTAGTATTACTGTGGTCAAGATGTAGTAGTATTACTGTGGTCAAGATGTATTAATATTACTGTGGTCAAGATGTACTGCTGTCACTGTGGTCAAGATGTATTAGTATTACTATGGTCAAGAGGTATTAATATTACTGTGTTCAAGATGTATTGATATTACTGTGGTCAAGATGTATTAGTATTACTGTGGTCAAGATGTATTAGTATTACTGTGGTCAAGATGTACTGATGTTACTGTGGTCAAGATGTACTGCTGTTACTGTGTCAAGATGTACTGCTATTACTGTGGTCAAGATGTATTAGTATATCTGTGGTCAAGATGTATTAGTGTTACTGTGGTCAAGATGTACTGCTGTTACTGTGGTCAAGATGTACTGCTATTACTGTGTTCAATATATATTAGTATTACTTTGGTCAAGAAGTACTGCTGTTACTGTTGTCAAGATGTACTGCTGTTACTGTGGTCAAGATGTACTGCTATTACTGTGGTCAAGATGTATTAGTATTACTGTGGTCAAGAGGTACTGCAATTACTGTGGTCAAGATGTACTGCTGTTACTGTGGTCAAGATGTATTAATATTACTGTGTTCAAGATGTATTGATATTACTGTGGTCAAGATGTATTAGTATTACTGTGGTCAAGATGTATTAGTATTACTGTGGTCAAGATGTACTGATGTTACTGTGGTCAAGATGTACTGCTGTTACTGTTGTCAAGATGTACTGCTATTACTGTGGTCAAGATGTACTAGTATTGCTGTGGTCAAGATGTGTTAGTATTACTGTTGTCAAGATATACTGCTGTTACTGTGGTCAAGATGTACTGCTATTACTGTGGTCAAGATGTATTAGTATTACTGTGGTCAAGAGGTACTGCAATTACTGTGGTCAAGATGAACTGCTGTTACTGTGATCAAGATGTATTAGTATTACTGTGGTCAAGATGTATTAGTGTTACTATGGTCAAGATGTATTAATATTACTGTGGTCAAGATGGTCTGCTGTTACTGTGGTCAAAATGTATTAGTATTGCTGTGGTCAAGATGTATTAGTGTTACTTTGGTCAAGATGTACTGCTGTTACTGTGGTCAAGATGTACTGCTGTTACTGTGGTCAAGATGTACTGATGTTACTGTGGTCAAGATGTATTAGTATTACTGTGGTCAAGATGTATTAATATTACTGTGGTCAAGATGTTCTGCTGTTACTGTGGTCAAAATGTATTAGTATTGCTGTGGTCAAGATGTATTAGTATTACTGTGGTCAAGATGTACTGCTGTTACTGTGGTCAAGATGTGCTGCTGTTACTGTGGTCAAGATGTACGGATGTTACTGTTGTCAAGATGTATTAGTATTACTGTGGTCAAGATGTATTAGTATTACTGTTGTCAAGATGTACTGCTGTTACTGTGGTCAAGATGTACTGCTATTACTGTGGTCAATATGTATTAGTATTACTGTGGTCAAGAGGTACTGCAATTACTGTGGTCAAGATGAACTGCTGTTACTGTGGTCAAGATGTATTAGTATTACTGTGGTCAAGATGTATTAGTATTACTATGGTCAAGATGTATTAATATTACTGTGGTCAAGATGTTCTGCTGTTACTGTGGTCAAAATGTATTAGTATTGCTGTGGTCAAGATGTATTAGTGTTACTGTGGTCAAGATGTACTGCTGTTACTGTGGTCAAGATGTACTGCTGTTACTGTGGTCAAGATGTACTGATGTTACTGTGGTCAAGATGTATTAGTATTACTGTGGTCAAGATGTATTAATATTACTGTGGTCAAGATGTTCTGCTGTTACTGTGGTCAAAATGTATTAGTATTGCTGTGGTCAAGATGTATTAGTATTACTGTGGTCAAGATGTACTGCTGTTACTGTGGTCAAGATGTACTGCTGTTACTGTGGTCAAGATGTACTGATGTTACTGTGGTCAAGATGTATTAGTATTACTGTGGTCAAGATGTATTAGTATTACTGTGGTCAATATGTACTGCTGTTACTGTGGTCAAGATGTACTGCTGTTACTGTGGTCAAGATGTACTGCTATTACTGTGGTCAAGATGTATTAGTATTGCTGTGGTCAAGATGAATTAGTATTACTGTGGTCAAGATGTACTGCTGTTACTGTGGTCAAGATGTACTGCTATTACTGTGGTCAAGATGTATTAGTATTACTTTGGTCAATAAGTACTGCTGTTACTGTTGTCAAGATGTACTGCTGTTACTGTGGTCAAGATGTACTGCTATTACTGTGGTCAAAATGTATTAGTATTTCTATGGTCAAGATGTATTAATATTACTGTGGTCATTATGTTCTGCTGTTACTGTGGTCAAAATGTATTAGTATTGCTGTGGTCAAGATGTATTAGTAATACTGTGGTCAAGATGTATTAGTATTACTATGGTCAAGATGTACTGCTGTTTCTGTGGTCAAGATGTACTGCTGTTACTGTGGTCAAGATGTATTAGTATTACTGTGGTCAATATGTATTTGTATTACTGTGTTCAATATGTATTAGTATTACTGTGGTCAAGATGTATTAGTACTACTGTGGTCAAGATGTAGTAGTATTACTGTGGTCAAGAGGTATTAATATTACAGTGTTCAAGATGTATTGATATTACTGTGGTCAAGATGTATTAGTATTACTGTGGTCAAGATGTATTAGTATTACTGTGGTCAAGATGTACTGATGTTACTGTGGTCAAGATGTACTGCTGTCACTGTGGTCAAGATGTATTAGTATTACTATGGTCAAGGGGTATTAATATTACTGTGTTCAAGATGTATTGATATTACTGTGGTCAAGATGTATTAGTATTACTGTGGTCAAGATGTATTAGTATTACTGTGGTCAAGATGTACTGATGTTACTGTGGTCAAGATGTACTGCTGTTACTGTGTCAAGATGTACTGCTATTACTGTGGTCAAGATGTATTAGTATATCTGTGGTCAAGATGTATTAGTGTTACTGTGGTCAAGATGTACTGCTGTTACTGTGGTCAAGATGTACTGCTATTACTGTGGTCAAGATGTATTAGTATTACTGTGGTCAAGAGGTACTGCAATTACTGTGGTCAAGATGTACTGCTGTTACTGTGGTCAAGATGTATTAATATTACTGTGTTCAAGATGTATTGATATTACTGTGGTCAAGATGTATTAGTATTACTGTGGTCAAGATGTATTAGTATTACTGTGGTCAAGATGTACTGATGTTACTGTGGTCAAGATGTACTGCTGTTACTGTTGTCAAGATGTACTGCTATTACTGTGGTCAAGATGTACTAGTATTGCTGTGGTCAAGATGTATTAGTATTACTGTTGTCAAGATGTACTGCTGTTACTGTGGTCAAGATGTACTGCTATTACTGTGGTCAAGATGTATTAGTATTACTGTGGTCAAGAGGTACTGCAATTACTGTGGTCAAGATGAACTGCTGTTACTGTGGTCAAGATGTATTAGTATTACTGTGGTCAAGATGTATTAGTATTACTATGGTCAAGATGTATTAATATTACTGTGGTCAAGATGTTCTGCTGTTACTGTGGTCAAAATGTATTAGTATTGCTGTGGTCAAGATGTATTAGTGTTACTGTGGTCAAGATGTACTGCTGTTACTGTGGTCAAGATGTACTGCTGTTACTGTGGTCAAGATGTACTGATGTTACTGTGGTCAAGATGTATTAGTATTACTGTGGTCAAGATGTATTAGTATTACTGTGGTCAATATGTACTGCTGTTACTGTGGTCAAGATGTACTGCTGTTACTGTGGTCAAGATGTACTGCTATTACTGTGGTCAAGATGTATTTGTATTGCTGTGGTCAAGATGAATTAGTATTACTGTGGTCAAGATGTACTGCTGTTACTGTGGTCAAGATGTACTGCTATTACTGTGGTCAAGATGTATTAGTATTACTTTGGTCAATAAGTACTGCTGTTACTGTGGTCAATATGTATTAGTATTGCTGTGGTCAAGAGGTACTGCTATTACTGTGGTCAAGATGTACTGCTGTTACTGTGGTCAAGATGTATTAGTATTACTGTGGTCAAGATGTATTAGTATTACTGTGTTCAATATGTATTAGTATTACTGTGGTCAAGATGTATTAGTACTACTGTGGTCAAGATGTAGTAGTATTACTGTGGTCAAGAGGTATTAATATTACTGTGTTCAAGATGTATTGATATTACTGTGGTCAAGATGTATTAGTATTACTGTGGTCAAGATGTATTAGTATTACTGTGGTCAAGATGTACTGATGTTACTGTGGTCAAGATGTACTGCTGTCACTGTGGTCAAGATGTATTAGTATTACTATGGTCAAGGGGTATTAATATTACTGTGTTCAAGATGTATTGATATTACTGTGGTCAAGATGTATTAGTATTACTGTGGTCAAGATGTATTAGTATTACTGTGGTCAAGATGTACTGATGTTACTGTGGTCAAGATGTACTGCTGTTACTGTGTCAAGATGTACTGCTATTACTGTGGTCAAGATGTATTAGTATATCTGTGGTCAAGATGTATTAGTGTTACTGTGGTCAAGATGTACTGCTGTTACTGTGGTCAAGATGTACTGCTATTACTGTGGTCAAGATGTATTAGTATTACTGTGGTCAAGAGGTACTGCAATTACTGTGGTCAAGATGTACTGCTGTTACTGTGGTCAAGATGTATTAATATTACTGTGTTCAAGATGTATTGATATTACTGTGGTCAAGATGTATTAGTATTACTGTGGTCAAGATGTATTAGTATTACTGTGGTCAAGATGTACTGATGTTACTGTGGTCAAGATGTACTGCTGTTACTGTTGTCAAGATGTACTGCTATTACTGTGGTCAAGATGTACTAGTATTGCTGTGGTCAAGATGTATTAGTATTACTGTTGTCAAGATGTACTGCTGTTACTGTGGTCAAGATGTACTGCTATTACTGTGGTCAAGATGTATTAGTATTACTGTGGTCAAGAGGTACTGCAATTACTGTGGTCAAGATGAACTGCTGTTACTGTGGTCAAGATGTATTAGTATTACTGTGGTCAAGATGTATTAGTATTACTATGGTCAAGATGTATTAATATTACTGTGGTCAAGATGTTCTGCTGTTACTGTGGTCAAAATGTATTAGTATTGCTGTGGTCAAGATGTATTAGTGTTACTGTGGTCAAGATGTACTGCTGTTACTGTGGTCAAGATGTACTGCTGTTACTGTGGTCAAGATGTACTGATGTTACTGTGGTCAAGATGTATTAGTATTACTGTGGTCAAGATGTATTAGTATTACTGTGGTCAATATGTACTGCTGTTACTTTGGTCAAGATGTACTGCTGTTACTGTGGTCAAGATGTACTGCTATTACTGTGGTCAAGATGTATTTGTATTGCTGTGGTCAAGATGAATTAGTATTACTGTGGTCAATATGTACTGCTGTTACTGTGGTCAAGATGTACTGCTATTACTGTGGTCAAGATGTATTAGTATTACTTTGGTCAATAAGTACTGCTGTTACTGTGGTCAATATGTATTAGTATTGCTGTGGTCAAGAGGTACTGCTATTACTGTGGTCAAGATGTACTGCTGTTACTGTGGTCAAGATGTATTAGTATTACTGTGGTCAAGATGTATTAGTATTACTATGGTCAAGATGTATTAATATTACTGTGGTCAAGATGTTCTGCTGTTACTGTGGTCAAAATGTATTAGTATTGCTGTGGTCAAGATGTATTATTATTACTGTGGGCAAGATGTATTAGTATTACTATGGTCAAGATGTATTAATATTACTGTGGTCAAGATGTATTAGTATTGCTGTGGTCAAGATGTATTAGTATTACTGTGTCAAGATGTACTGCTGTTACTGTGGTCAAGATGTACTGCTGTTACTGTGGTCAAGATGTACTGCTGTTACTGTGGTCAAGATGTATTAGTATTACTATGGTCAAGATGTATTAATATTACTGTGGTCAAGATGTTCTGCTGTTACTGTGGTCAAAATGTATTAGTAATACTGTGGTCAAGATGTATTAGTATTACTGTGGTCAAGATGTACTGCTGTTACTTTGGTCAAGATGTACTGCTATTACTGTGGTCAAGATGTAGTGCTGTTACTGTGGTCAAGATGTATTAGTATTACTGTGGTCAATATGTATTAGTATTACTGTGTTCAATATGTATTAGTATTTCTGTGGTCAAGATGTATTAGTATTACTGTGGTCAATATGTATTACTATTACTGTGGTCAAGATGTATTAATATTACTGTGGTCAAGATGTACTGCTGTTACTGTGGTCTAGATGTATTAGTATTACTATGGTCAAGATGTATTAATATTACTGTGTTCAAGATGTATTAATATTACTGTGGTCAAGATGTACTAGTATTACTGTGGTCAAGATGTACTGCTATTACTGTGGTCAAGATCTATTAGTATTACTGTGGTCAAGATGTACTGCTGTTACTGTGGTCAAGATGTACTGTTGTTACTGTGGTCAAGATGTATTAGTATTGCTGTGGTCAAGATGTATTAGTATTACTGTGGTCAAGATGTACTGCTGTTACTGTGGTCAAGATGTACTGCTATTACTGTGGTCAATATGTATTAGTATTACTTTGGTCAAGAAGTACTGCTGTTACTGTTGTCAAGATGTACTGCTGTTACTGTGGTCAAGATGTACTGCTATTACTGTGGTCAAGATGTATTAGTATTGCTGTGGTCAAGATGTATTAGTATTACTGTGGTCAAGATGTACTGCTGTTACTGTGGTCAAGATGTACTGCTATTACTGTGGTCAAGATGTATTAGTATTACTTTGGTCAAGAAGTACAGCTGTTACTGTTGTCAAGATGTACTGCTGTTACTGTGGTCAAGATGTACTGCTATTACTGTGGTCAAGATGTATTAGTATTGCTGTGGTCAATATGTATTAGTATTACTGTGGTCAAGATGTATTGCTGTTACTGTGGTCAAGATGTACTGCTATTACTGTGGTCAAGATGTATTAGTATTACTTTGGTCAAGAAGTACTGCTGTTACTGTTGTCAAGATGTACTGCTGTTACTGTGGTCAAGATGTACTGCTATTACTGTGGTCAAGATATATTAGTATTGCTGTGGTCAAGATGTATTAGTATTACTGTGGTCAAGATGTACTGCTGTTACTGTGGTCAAGATGTACTGCTGTTACTGCGGTCAAGATGTACTGCTATTACTGTGGTCAAGATGTATTACTATTGCTGTGGTCAAGATGTATTAGTATTACTGTGGTCAAGATGTACTGCTGTTACTGTGGTCAAGATGTACTGCTATTACTGTGGTCAATATGTATTAGTATTACTTTGGTCAAGAAGTACTGCTGTTACTGTGGTCAAGATGTACTGCTGTTACTGTGGTCAAGATGTACTGCTATTACTGTGGTCAAGATGTATTAGTATTGCTGTGGTCAAGATGTATTAGTATTACTGTTGTCAAGATGTACTGCTGTTACTGTGGTCAAGATGTACTGCTATTAATGTGGTCAATATGTATTAGTATTACTTTGGTCAAGAAGTACTGCTATTA
Source organism: Oncorhynchus mykiss (assembly GCF_057628025.1). NCBI lineage: Eukaryota > Metazoa > Chordata > Actinopteri > Salmoniformes > Salmonidae > Oncorhynchus > Oncorhynchus mykiss. The sequence continues at coordinate 35,230,927 of NC_143050.1, read as the reverse complement.
CTGTGGTCAAGATGTACTGCTGTTACTGTGGTCAAGATGTACTGCTATTACTGTGGTCAAGATGTATTAGTATTGCTGTGGTCAAGAGGTACTGCTATTACTGTGGTCAAGATGCATTAGTATTACTGTGGTCAAGATGTATTAGTATTACTGTGGTCAAGATGTATTAGTATTACTGTGGTCAAGATGTATTAGTATTACTGTGAACAAGAAGTATTGCTATTACTGAGGTCAAGATGTACTGCTGTTACTGTGGTCAAGATGTACTGCTATTACTGTGGTCAAGATGTATTAGTATTACTTTGGTCAAGAAGTACTGATGTTACTGTTGTCAAGATGTACTGCTGTTACTGTGGTCAAGATGTACTGCTATTACTGTGGTCAAGATGTATTGCTACTTAATATGGTCAAAATGTATTTGCTACTTAATGTGGTCAATATGTACTAGTATTACTGTTGTCTAGATGTACTGCTATTACTTCTACACGACAGATTGCCATTTCAGTTGCAAGGACTATTAGTGATAAACATCACATACAATTATTAAAGTCATAGTCTGTTATAGCCTACTACCACTTATATGATTGGACGGTAATCCTAACATATTGTGTGCTGGTGTGTTTGAGACTTTTAGGTTTAATAGAGTGTCTGTTCAGACTGCTGCCCCTCCCAGTCCTGACCAAGAATGTTGGTGAGATAGAGAAAACATATACCGGCACAATAAAGAAAGATAAAAATCAAGGAAAGTGAGGGTCTGAACGAGATAGATGTAAAGAGAGGAAAATGCTAAAGAGACTGCGAGAAAGGGAGGGAGAGAATGCAATGGAGAAAGAGAGAAGGGATGGAGAAAATAACCCTGGCGGCTGGGTCCAGCAGGAAATTCAATAAAAATTCTTCAAAAGGGCCCGTCCTGACATTGAAAAATTGTGAAATTATAAAAGCGAGCAGGGTAAAGAAAGAGAGGAGTTATTGTATTTGGCACAGAGAAGAGAGGAAAGAGCCCAGGGCTGCCTTTGTCGTCAAATGAGCCGTCACCAACGGAGAGAGTTTAGCCTCATGGTGATTAAATATGGGCCTGGAACATGCTGCCTAGCTGCTAGCCGAGGAGAGATGGAAGGAAAAGCAAAGAGCGAGATGGAGAGACAGCGAGAGAGAGAGAGAGAGAGAGACAGAGAGAGACAGAGAGAGAGAGAGAAAAAGACAGAGACAAAGAGACAAAGAGACAAAGAGACAGAGAGAGACAGCGCGAGAGAGAGAGAGAGAGAGACAGAGAGAGACAGAGAGAGAGAGAGAGACAAAAAGAAAGAGACAAAGAGACAAAGAGACACAGAGAGAGAGAGAGAGAGAGAGAGAGGGGGGGGGACAGTGAGCAAGAGAGAGACAGAGAGAGAGAGAGAGAGAGAGAGAGAGAGAGAGGAACAGTGAGCAAGAGAGAGACAGAGAGAGAGAGAGAGAGAGAGAGAGGGGGAACAGTGAGAGAGAGAGAGAGAGAGAGAGGGAGAGAGAGAGAGAGAGAGAGAGGGGGTACAGTGAGAGATAGAGAGCGAGAGAGAGAGGGGTACAGTGAGCGAGAGAGAGAGACAGAGAGAGAGAGAGAGAGGGGGGGGAACAGTAAGAGAGAGCAAGAGAGAGAGAGAGAGAGAGAGAGGGGGGAACAGTGAGAGAGAGAGAGAGGGGGTGGAACAGTGAGAGAGAGAGAGCGAGAGAGAGAGAGAGACAGAGAGAGAGGGGGGAACAGTGAGCGAGAGAGAGAATGAAAAAAACAGCAACTGTAATCCATTATATTACCAGCAAAAATCAGATTACAGATACTTTTGAAAGACTAAAATGATTACTTCTAAATTCCTTAAAGGATTTTTGCGAAAAAAAATATTTGACACCTCTGTTTTCTCAATGACATTTATATCAGCACTGAAAAAGGGCACAGGTTTAAGTTTGCTCCACCTGAGCGAGTGACCACAAATCAGAGACCACTATGATGACACACCAAATGTGTTTGATGGATCGCGCGAAAAGAGCAGGAATAGGCTTTTGTAGTCCAAGCTATGTCTTTCATTGGTGCGACTGCTGTTTGTATCCAAAGATGAAACTTGAACAACTTGAAAAACACTTGAAGGTAAGGATGACAGCAGTGGTGTAGTCATATGGATATCACTTAATATTGATATTTACATAGCGCATTGATGTGAATCACACTGCTGCTCTCTCATTTAGCTATTTGCGCCTTACGGATTGTGTTTGTTGCGGATGGCTGTTCACAAATCTAAATGTGCATTTGAACCCAATAATGGTTGAATTCAAGGAGTTTAAGCTGCCTATCAATCATTGTTTTTGAAACCAGTGGACAGCCTGTGAAAAACGCGCTCTTGCAACAGCTGCATAGTGCGGATCCCAGCCTATGGAATAAAAGTGGGGCTTTTGATGCTCAATCTAATTCAGGCTGATAAAAAATAAATAATGGACACACACTCAAACTTGCACACTTTTGATAGACTTAAAGAGGGAATCTGTCCTTGTATCCATAGCTCTGTCTATTAATCTAAGAGTGGTTACATGTCTCCAGGCCCACCCCTCAGCTATTAACCAAAACAGAGGCCGAGCTTTTTGTTTTTGTTTCATCTGTGGATCTTGCCCTTTAAACAGCTCCAAGGTCTCAAAGTGTCACCAACAAAAAGGTAAACAATGGGCCTATAGCAAATGCAGCATATGGCATTCATTTTTCACATTTAATAGCACTTTTCAGTAGTTCTCAAAGCATGCCCTTCCATGAGCGCAGCATTTATTTTTCAACTGAAAATCAATGATCCCAATCAGTCCTCCATGACAACACAATCATAAACAACAGAGTAGGGCTGGCTGGTTAGAAGAAGCCTACATAACCAACCCATAAAGTCAAATGTCACATCCATATATGGTCAGCTATGTAAACTTTTTTAACATTGATTTATCCTGCAATGGATGTCGTTCAATTGGTAACATACATGGAATGGAATGGAATGGAATGTAATCAGATTACGTTACTGAGTTTGGGTAATCCAAAAGTTGCGTTAGCGATAACAATTTTGGACAGGTAACTAGAAATTGTAAGGGATTTACATTTAGAAAGTAACCTACCCAGCCCAGAGGACGAGAGGGAGGGATAAAGAAGAAGAGAAAGAGACATAGAGCACTTGATGTTTATGGTAAGAAAAATGGCACCAACAGAAGTAGAAAGTGCCTTGATTTGCACAGTGTAAGAGCAGCAACATTTAGACAGAGGGAGGGAATTAGGTGCTGGGGGGCATCACATACGTCATACCTGGGGATGGATGGATGTGCCAAACACAGTCAAAGTGAAAGGCCTGGGGTGTCCAGCTAGCAGAAATGAGGGTAATTCTTCAAACGTGTTTAGAAATGTGTCAGAAAACTGGAGGGTTTGGGGGAGTGGGCAAACTTGCTTATTTTACAATCTCACGCTGCTCTCTCAGACTCCCTTGCTCTCTTTCCCACTCCTTCTTTCTCTCAATATTTTTCCTACTGTACGATTTAACGGTGTAGGTCAATTATAAAAACCTCTGCTTTGATTTCTGTATGAAAAGACTGAATGGGATAAAATGGAAAATCAGTCAATATGTTCTTCAGCAAACCAATCAAAAACAACCAGAAACAAATGTCTGGGACAAAATATATACCAACATCCTTTCTGGGAAAAAATGCAGCTGTAGTTTACAACCTCCAAAGATACAGAAACAGATGTACTGTATGTAGAGTACAAGGACAGGGCAGATTCCCTCTCTGTGTTTTATATAAAGGCCATATTTAGATGCTACTTATTGGAGTTCACTGTGGTGGAACATGCGGGCTGACTGTTGTTATGTTTGATGTTTTGCTACTGTGTTTCCTCTACAGTGAGAAGATCCTGGCTACATGATACCAGGAGACTGGCCAGAGCCCATTTGATATGGGGCCCTGTTCCCTATGAAGTGCACTACTTTTGGCTAGAGAGGCCTATGAGATGGAACAACAAAAAGACTCCCCCCTCCCTTCCAATTCTCTCTCTCCTGTCCTTCCTTCCTCCCTCCCTCTCTCTCTCTAACATGACCAGGGAATACTCCATCACAGCCAGGTCTGTAAACTCAGACTGACAGAATGTAGCTGGCAGCACCAGGTCTAATGTTACACCAAGGCTTTGGGGGAAGGGGTGAAAGGCGAGAATAACCAAAGATCACATTTGGCATTAAAGATGACATCTTACTTATTTTCTTTCTCATTCCATCTTTCTTCACCTCCTCTCATGTCCTTGACATGACAAGCTTGGTGTGTGTGTGACATGAGCGAGAGAGAAAGAGAGAGAGAGAGAGAGAGACAGAGAGAGAGAGAGACAGAGACAGATACAGAGAGAGAGCTGGGTGTATGTGTGGCCTGAGCGTGTGCGCGAGAGAGAGAGAGAGAGAGAGAGAGAGAGAGAGAGAGAGAGAGCTCTCAAGAGAAGACAGGCTATGTGCACACTGCCCACAAAATGAGGTGGAAACTGAGCTGCACTTCCTAACCTCCTGTCCAACGTATGACAATATTAGAGATACATACAGTGGGGCAAAATTTGCAAATAAATTCATAAAGAATCCTACAATGTGATTTTCTGGATTTTTTTTCTCATTTTGTCTGTCACAGTTGAAGTGTACCTATGATGAAAATTACAGGCCTCTCTCATCTTTTTAAGTGGGAGAACTTGCACAATTTGTGGCTGACTAAATACTTTTTTGCCCCACTGTATTTCCCTCCGATTACACAGATCCACAAAGAATTTGAAAACAAATCCAATTTTGATAAACTCCCATATCTACTGGGTGAAATTCCACAGTGTGCCATCACAATAGCAAGATTTGTGACCTGTTGCCACAAGATAAGGGCAACCAGTGAAGAACAAACACCATTGTAAATACAACCCATATTTATGCTTATTTATTTTCCCTTGTGTACTTTAACCATTTGTACATTGTTACAACACTGTATATATATATATATATATATATGTATAATATGACATTTGTAATGTCTTTATTGTTTTGAAACTTCTGTATGTTGTTCATTTTTATTGTTTATTTCACTTTTGTATATTATCTACCTCACTTGCTTTGGCAATGTTAACACATGTTTCCCATGCCAATAAAGCCCCTTGAATTTAATTGAATTGAATTGAGAGAGAGAGAGAGAGTGAGAGAGAGAGAGAGAGAGAGAGAGAGAGAGAGAGAGAGAGAGACAGAGATAGAGACAGAGAGAGAGCGACAGAGAGCGACAGAGAGAGCGAGAGAGAGAGAGAGAGAGAGAGAGAGAGAGAGAGAGAGAGAATATAGCATAGTATAGCATAGCAGAGCATAGTATAGTATAGTGCCGTAGAGTAGAGTAGAGCAGAGTATAGTATCGCAGTGTATAGCATGGGACAGTATAGTATGGTGTAGTATAGTACAGTAGAGTATAGTATGGTGTAGTGTAGTAGAGTATAGTATAGTATAGTACAGTGTAGTACAGTGTAGTGCCGTAGAGCAGAGCAGGGTAGAGTATAGTATAGTAGATTAGAGTAGAGTATTGTAGAGTATAATATAGTATAGCATGGCATAGTATAAAATAGTATAGTACAGTAGAGTATAGTATAGCACGGCATAGTATAGTAGAGTATAGTATAGTGTCGTGTCTTTGGCTATGCCGGATTAAGTGATATGACATGCTATTCTATAAAATAATTTATCCGTAATTAATATCACCTGATTGAACTAATCATGTAAATGTAATTAACTAGAGAGTCGGGCACCACTAAATAATATTTATAGAGCTGTTATCTTCCGAATAAACTCTTAAAGACCTAGTAATATTTTACATCAATAGCCTTCAATATCAATTATCGTCTTAATTCAGTCTCATCTGAAAGTTGTAAATTATTTTATCTGCATGAACCCTGGCTAACAAGTTGAATCAGCAATACAAAATTGGGTTTAATTATTTATTTACTAAATACCTAACTAATCACACAGAATTACACATACACACAATTAATAATAACTTGATTACAAATTGCGTCATAAAGGAAAACGTCCCTAGCGGGCGGAACAGATATGACAGCTTGTTACACAAAGGAAAAGGGCTGGGTTTGTGTGAAAGAGCGGGAAGACTGAGGGACACAGGGAGAAGCTGTGCTATCGTAAATACAGTATCTTATGCATTCTAATTTACCGCCCATTTGGAAAAGGAAAATGCAATAAATATTTTACTCTGAGCTGCGCTTCAGTAGGTTGGTGGTAGATGGAAGACCGTGTTGCCAAACCGAGTCCTCTGTCCTTTGAAGAATGTCTCTGGGGGTCAATTGGATAAGTTGTAGTGACGTCGTTGTGTGATAGACGGGATACTCTGTCTGTTCCTTGCTAACCCTCGTTTGCAGCAGCTGTTGCTAACTCAACAGCTAGGAGGTATCACTTCTGTAGTGAATAAGAGTTCAAAGTTCATACCATTCTCAACCAAAGCTCACGCTGATGTTGGCCTCGTTCTGTAGTTATTATCTGAACCATTCTGACATAGGACCGTCGTCTTCACATCATCGGAACAGGAAGTTATGTTGTCGTCAAGGGCTTATATAGGAAGAGAGAAAAGGGGTGTGTTTCATAGTTTACAACCTCTGTCTCTTCACGTGGGCGGGCCACTGAGTGAGCAGCCCTATCTTATGGAAACCCACATCTCACATTTTAGAAACTAAAATCACATTTCACAAATAATTTCATATTCAAACGTTTAAATTGAACAACAATTCTATGTGAATCCGATAACTCTGATGTGTAGACTTTCCACTGTAGAGTTTATGTCATCTTATCATCGATGAGAATGTCTCAGATGACAACCGAACTGACATCATATTCATTAAGTACCACCGCATATATTCAATTGTTCGGATTACCAGAATATAGTTTCCTCCCACCTACTGACGTTCCCAGAATCTCTATGTTAACCAAGGGTTTTGCAAATGTAACCTCAGTAGGGTAGAGAGAGGAAAAAGGGCGGAAGAGGTATTTATGACTGTCATAAACCTACACCCCAGGCCAACATCATGACAATAGTATAGCATAGCATGGTATAGTAGAGTATAGTATAGTATAGTAGAGTATAGTATGGTATAGGGGAGTATGGTATAGTATAGTAGAGTATAGCACCGTAGAGTATGGTATAGCATCGCGGAGTATATCGCAGTATAGTATAGCAAGGTATAGATGAGTATAGTATAGTATGGGGGGGTGTGGTATAGTAGAGTATAGTATAGCAGAGTATAGTGTGGTATCGTAGAGCATAGTATATTATATTGTAGCATAGTAGAGTATGGTGTAGTGAAGTATAGTATAGTATAGTATAGTATAGTATAGTATAGTATAGTATAATTTAATAGTGGAACATCAACAGATTACATCCAGAGCTCCAACGTATGATGATGAGCTTATCTGTGTCGAGTGTGTTGTACAAATCTTTCAGAGAGAGAGAGAGAGAGATGAAACACGGGGGAAAATTGTTTTGTGCTTTGAAAGCCTGTTTCATTGCACGTCTCTCTTATCAAAGCTCCTCAAATCTATTTCATCCCCTCATCTTCTCCCCCTCTCTTCATCTCTCCTGCCTTGGTATTATACATGATAACCCATAAATAGGAGATCCACAGAGAGGAAAACAAGGAGAAAAACATCTCTGTCGGTGTGTGTGTGTGTGTGTGTGTGTGTGTGTGTGTGTGTGTGTGTGTGTGTGTGTGTGTGTGTGTGTGTGTGTGTGTGTGTGTGTGTGTGTGTGTGTGTGTGTGTGTGTGTGTGTGTGTGTGTGTGTGTGTGTGCTAAAGCCTCTGCCCCAGGGTGGGTTAGCCTAGGTAGTATTTGCAACAATAATATCTGGGCCGTTCCATGAAAAGAGTGCCTTTTGCATCACTTTGATGTTTTTAAGTAGAAATTGTGGACCAATATTGACATTTAAAAGCCTGTTTTATTAAATTAAGTTCCCTGTAATATAGACCACATGGAGAACTCAATAACTCAGATGTTTAATACATCAATGAAGACTAAATTGTCAAAATTCTGCCTTTTGACATGTCCCTCTGTTCAACCTCTGTGACTTCTAGGAAGTTCTGAACCTGGTTAACCCCACAATGGCTCAGTTTTCAACATCATTGTAAAGCCCGAGTTATTTTGTTGCTTTGACAACGTAATTTCTGAAGATGGTTATTTATTTCATGTGATTAGTGATTCATTTCTATCTGTCCCTCTTTTCAAGGACAACCCTGTTACATGAACTGAACTCTCGTTTTAAAGAGGATCTCCAGGATCTTAAGCACAACAAACTCGTAACACATCACAAAATTGCTAAATGCGTATGATGTCATCCGAATTGGAAAAATTCGCACCATATCACACGTAATGGATGACGTAGTACACAATTGGATGACGTAGTACACAAACAACGGGGACCCGTTTTTGCTCGTAAGCACTACTTTCAAAACTACTGGCTGAAATTACCCAAATGTTTAGAGAGGGCATCTTTAATATGGTGAAACTAAATGTAACATCTAATAGTCAAATCACAGTTTGAAATCAGGTGAGCTGGTTGTACTCTTTTTGGCCATTTTCTGGTGTTTTGTGGTTGAAAACTGAGTGGGTCTAGCATAACAACCCTGTTACATATAGATAGACAGGCTAGAAATGTTTAAACAATTGAACATTTGTGAAGCTTGCATTCAATTGCCACTCCCTGTTGCACACAACAAGAGGATTTATGGCTGATTTGACAACCCTGTTACGGTCAAACCTGTTACTTTATTTGGCACTTAATAGGCACTTCCTTTTTTTATTTAACCTCTTGAGATGGAAACTATTTTTGTATCAAGCTGAATTTGTGCTTTTTATGACATTATGTTCAGTTTAGTTTTTAATTTTATTTTTTAAATTGATCAAGTGACACTTCTCAAAAGGCACCCCAGTTGGTGGAACAAACCAACTCTCTTTGATCTGACTGCATGTCAATCAATGGGCGGAGCAACCCAACAGCATGTCCTCTGGGGGCAGCTGAGGTGAAGAGTTCACACAACCACACACAGAGAACTACAATCAACCTATTACATACACTCTTAAAAATAAATGTGCCACAGGTGAACCGTGTTCCCATAACTGGTCAATTGCACAACTGAATGCATTCAAACAACAGCTCCTTCCTGACTTAACCCAACCCCTTTGAATCAGAGAGGTGCTTGCTAAAGGGCACATTTTTCAAAGCAGCAATCTTTCAGTTAATGTCTCAATGCTGTTAACCACAAGCCTACTTGCCACCCTTTTGAAATTAAGAAGTTCTTTGAAGAACCATATATAAATCCAAAACCTGGGCCTCCCGAGTGGCACAGTGGCCTAGGGCACTGCATCGCAGCGCTAGCTGTGCCACCAGAGACTCTGGGTTGGCGCCCAGGCTCTGTCGCAGCCGGCCGCAGGGTAGCCAAGTGGTTAGAGCGTTGGACTAGTAACCGGAAGGTTGCAAGTTCAAATCCCTGAGCTGACAAGGTACAAATCTGTCATTCTGCCCCTGAACAGGCTGTCATTGAAAATAAGAATTTGTTCTTAACTGACTTGCCTAGTAAAATAAATTATGGGGTATTGTGTGTAGGTTAAAGAAGGTAAAGGGATCTGAATAATTTTCAAATGCACTCCTGAATCAACACTAGAAATGTTACACTGAAAAAAATCAACACTAGTTAACACTGGCCAATTTGCTGTGTTTTATGAAATGGACAGGCTTCAATAGATTTCAATAACCTTTTAGAATTCTGACGATCCGTAGATGGCACATCAAGAATCCCGCATTTAACTCAGTGTACAAACCACCACACTGTGATATGAACACACATCCCATCTTTCCACATAAAAATGTATTTTTTTAAATAAAGTATGTCTATTTTACTGTAAAGTGTATTGAGTTGTGTGTGCAGTGTGGAGCGCCAGTATGGTTATGGATTCCCACATTAGGTCCATCAATGCCCAACAGAGAAATGGGATGTGGCAGCAGTTTGGCAGAGGAAGGGTTAATCCTGTTTGGGAGCGAGGCGTGGAGGTGGTGTGTGGAGTGGGTGGATGTTTTCTTGATGGAATGTGGCCGCTCTGGGATTGTGCTGCTGGGGATCTGGGATTTGGGTGGCATTGGAGCAGTGATGCACAGAACACAGGTTTAAACATATTCATTAATGTCCCTCAATGTAAATGTATATAGTACTGAATGCTAAAGGAGACAACTAGCTCTCACAGTCTCATGACAGAATTAGACGTTCAACCATGTTTCTCAAACGTCAAATTTTGAAGTGTTTATGGTTAAGTTAGACATTAATTCCTAAATCTTAAGGTTAGGCATTAACTCCAAATGGTTACGGTAAGGGTTAAAGTTTGGGATAGGCTCAAATAAAAATCTCAAAAACAACTTTCCATCGCTGGATTCAAACTTGCAACTTTTGTAATCAGAGGCAGATGCTACTTGAAGGTAACATCGCTCGCTGTTGCCCCTAGTGGCCGGTTTCCACAGCATCTCCCGACGTCCTCAGACATGGATGGACATCGAATACTGACTTGTATCACGGGTGACCTGGCTGAAAGGAGAACGGGTATTGTGTGTTGTGTGCGTGTGTGCGTGCATGTGTGTGTGGGTGTGTGTGCTGCATTCCCAGTGCAGGAGGTAGGCCTGACCTAACATTGTGACAGTGTGGCAGTGTGGGGGCTGAGGGATAAGGGTTGGGGGCCTGTGGGGCTGAGGGAAGCCCATAAATTAGCTGGAGGGGACAGTGGGAGCCTTCAGCCAGTCAGGCTGGTAGTTAAAGGGTCACTGTTCAGTCACTCAGAGAGGAGATTTGACACACACACACACACGCACATACACGCATCTATTTCTCTCACCTAACTGAATATGAAGTGGTAAATGAGATCCAAGTGTGTGTGAGAGTTCTGACCGTGTATATTTTATCTCCCCCAGCAGGGTGCTGGGGAGTTGAGGATGTGATGGCCGAGGGTCAGGGCTGTCAACACATACACTCACACACACACACTGCTGGGGTCAGAGCAGGGTAGAGGGAGTGTTTGTTGGTCTAGACCCAGGCCGCTGGGCGTGAAGTGAATCTTAACCCCTGGGCATGATGAGAGTTCAGCCAGGGTTCGCAGGTCAGGGAGAGGAGCGCTGGAAGCTAACGAGGGGTAAAGAACAGGTTAAAGAGAGGCAAAAGACAGGGTTAGACTCTTAAACCTGTTTATTCTCCCCCAATCCTCTTTCATTATCTCAGTTCATCTTTCATTAATTCATTCACCTTCACATTCACATTCACATTCATTCATTCATCCATCCATCATCACTCTCATCAACACTCTCATTAGGGGAAAGATCTGTTATCTTGAGATTACGCAATTATCCTCGGCTTGACAAGAATTGGTTCGAAGTTAGGATTTGACTTAGATGGTAAGATATCTGACAAATGTACATGACAAACGTCCATAGTATGTTTTATATACATATGATACTTGGTGATAAGCAACTCCATCTGTTTTTGGAATCCCTCTTTGGGCTCTATTGTCAAACTCTAGCACCAGGTTTGGTCATTTACCTGTCATACAGTAAATGAGCTCACTTGCGCTGAGGTGTGAGGGGTTGCAATATCTGACTTGTGTCCTTAAAAATGTGCGCCAAAGTGCTAATTTCAGGCAGCACTGGTGGGGATATTTAAGACCAACCAAAAGCTGGTTTTAGCGGTAACATGGTTGGTTAAGCACATCCTATCCAGCAGTGACGTACATTGCCCATATGCACATGGAATAATATGTTTTATTTATTTTTTATTTCACCTTTATTTAACCAGGTAGGCCAGTTGAGAACAAGTTCTCATTTACAACTGCGATCTGGCCAAGATAAATGTCACGCCCTGACCGTAGAGAGCCTTTTAATGTCTCTATTTGGTTTGGTCAGGGTGTGAGATTGTTGTTAGGTTGCTGGTAGGATGGGCTATTTACAGATGGGCTGTGTACAGCTGCAGCGATCGGTAAGCTGCTCTGACAGTTTAGGTCACCTAACAGTACGAACTCTGACGATAGATAGGGGGCAATCAATTCACATATGGTGTCCAGGGCACAGCTGGGAGCTGAGGGGGGTATATAAGAAGCGGCAACAGTGAGGGACTTATTTCTGTCGAGATGGATTTTTAAAAGTAGAAGCTCGTACTGTTTGGGAACAGACCTGGATATTATGACAGAACTCTGCAGGCTATCTTTACAGTAGATTGCAACTCCGCTCCCTTTAGCAGTTCTATTTTGACGGGAAATGTTGTAATTGGGGATGGAAATTTCAGAATTTTTGGTGGCCTTCCTAAGCCAGGATTCAGACACGGCTAGGACATCAGGGTTGGCAGAGTATAGCAAACTTAAGGAAGAGGCTTCTGATGTTAACATGCATGAAACCAAGGCTTTTACGGTTACAGAAGTCAACAAATGAGAGCGCCTGGGGACACACAGGGCCTGGGATAACCTCTACATCACCAGAGGAACAGAGGAGGATTATGATGAGGGTATGGCTAAAGGCTATAAGAACTGGTCATCTAGTGCGTTGGGAACAGAGAATAAAAGGAGCAGATTTCTGGGCGTGGTAGGATAGATTCAGGACATAATGTACAGACAAGGTTATGGTAGGGTGCGAGTACAGTGGAGGTAAACCTAGGCATTGAGTGACGATGAGAGAGGTTGCATCTCTGGAGGCGCCAGTTAAGCTAGGTGCGGTCTCTGCATGTGTGGGGGGTGGGACACCGGAGCTATCTGAGGCATGTTGAGCGGGACTAGGGGCTCCGCAGTAAAATAAAATAATGAGAGCTTCCCTAAACAACTATACAAAGCATATTGACATTAGAGATAGGCATAAAGCAATCACAGGTGTTGATTGGGAGAGCTAAGACAACAACGGGTAAGACAACAACGGAAAACAGCTAAGACAACAACAACGGGTAAATGGCGATGAATTAGCAGAGAGGGTCAGTTAGCTACACAGAGGGCCTGAGTTCGAGGCTTGGGCCGACAGATAAACAAAATGAAGTACTGTGTTAATGAACAGTCCAGCAGGTGTCAGTTGTGTAGCCGAGTGATCATAGGGTCCAATGAGCAGGAATAGATGAAACAGGGAGCCGTTCGGTATTCGTTACAACGCTAGGCGAGCGTAGGAAAGCTAGCAGGCTGGGGCTAGCAGATGGGTCTTCACCGACATCCACAACACAGAGGCCGGTTGAGAGCACATCGGCCAGATTACGTCAGCACACCAGCAGACCAGTCGTGATGGATCGGCGGGGCTCCGTGTCGACAAAGGGTCCAGGCCAATTGACAAGAGAGGTATTGTATTTGTTGTACTTAGTTTGCTAGCTGGGAGAGGGGCCTAGCTCGAGGCTAGCTTGAGGCTAACTGGTGCTTGCTTCTGGACAAGGGCATTACCCACAATAGCCACTCAGTATCAGCTAGCTGTTGAACTGTTGTAATGGTCCAGAGCTTGCGGCAGAAATCCGGTGATGTAGTGGAAAAAAGCATTCCTATATGCTCAGGGCTGATATCGCGCTGTGCAGACTGGCAGGTATTATCCGGGCTAAAGCGGCTGGTGTCTGAGCTAAAGGTAAAGACCGCAAGCAGTGGCTAACAATGACTATACAGCTAGTAGCTAATTAGCTGGCTAGCTTCTGATGGCTAGCTTCTGATGGAGGTTCCAGTTATAAGGTCTAAAAGAAATAGCAGATCCGTACCACATTGGGTGAGATACTGAATGTGCTTTTTGTGTCCCCTAATATAATGACCAGCATTACATCTGCTGTCCTGCAATGTGCCTGCTGTCCTGGCTATGCATTAGCCAATAGCCTATTCAAAAAGGTTTCTAAATGGTCTACTCATGAGGCTTTTGCCATCATGCTTTTGCATCATTCACAATTCACATGGGCCTACATGCAGTGCATAGGCTACTGCATTCAGCTCTTATCCATCCCTGGTTACCAAAGAAGCACTCCTCCAAACATATTCAAATGATTCAGTCTTATAACACCAGATCAACTGTCGGCCAAGGCTATATTTTGCTTATTGAGAACGTGTCTCACACATACAATACAATCTATGAGAGCCTGGTGTTTTTTATTTGAGGAGAAGTGCGATGCGTGAAGGCCTATACTCGTTAAAGACAATATACAACAATGTTGACTGTCAACAGGGTCCAAACGTATTGAGAATGGATGGATGAAAACGTTTTTTTTTTAAACTGTAACTGTAGCCTATGCAATTTCATAAACTTTATCAATCCACAATGGACTAGGAAGAGAATATTACGTGCCACCAGCCGAATTGGAGTTGAAGACAAAGCAAGGACCTACAGAACTTGAGACAACAGCATGCAGTATTATTATTATTATTTTTTTTTTTTTAATTTGTCGAATTTGACCCCTTTTTCTCCCCAATTTCGTGATCCAATTGTTGTAGTAGCTACTATCTTGTCTCATTGCTACAACTTCCATACAGGCTCGGGAGAGACGAAGGCTGAATGTCATGCGTCCTCCGATACACAACCCAACCAGCCAACACAGCACGCATCCAACCCGGAAGCCAGCCGCACCAATGTGTCGGAGGCTACACCGTGCACCTGGCAACCTTGGCTAGCGCGCCCGGCCCGCCACAGGAGTCGCTGGTGCGCAATGAGACAAGGAGATCCCTACCGACCAATCCCTCCCTAACCCGGACGACGCTAGTACAGGTTACGACAGAGCCTGGGCGCGAACCCAGGGACTCTGATGGCACAGCTGGCGCTGCAGTACAGCGCCCTTAACCACTGCGCCACCCGGGAGGCCTAGCATGCAGTATTAAGCCATGAAACGAGTTGATTGGCCAGTGGCCAAGCCCTCATCACGCCCTATAATCAATTTATTCATAAAATCCCAGCCCTTTCGCGCCAACGCCCAGATATTGTGCTCACAATTCCCACAGTCAATATAGCCTAAATATTTCTGAGACACCCACCGGACCTACAGCGCTACCGCCAGCGTTAACATTTATGGGGTTGTGTGTATGTGCATTTTGAAAGTGTGTGTTTGTGCATTTTGACGTTGATGCGTTCCATTGATACAAAGACCAATTGTCCACCTGTCTGCCACATTGTGTCTGACAGACAGAGTGATACGAGTCAACACACAGAGATCCATCCAACCAGCTCCCCACATATATTACACCATACAGACGACTAAAGCCTTTATGACAGCTCACGTCTATGATGAATTCAAAAAGGTCACAGAGTGATGAAGAGTTATGCCTCCTCCAGGCAATTTCCCATAAATACAGCATCACGCTGAGTAAGTTTATGGGTTGATGTGTAGATGATGGAATGGGTCTGAGGACATTTATGGCTGTCAGGTGCTAACTGTGAATATGTCTCCTGTTGGCCATAGACCACACAATGAACTTCACTGTGGTGAAATATGAAGATTGGACCTTTCTATGTTTGGACTGGTGCTGAGGTAAGTGCTAAGTGGTCAAATGTAAAAACAAAAATAATCTAAAAAGTACATTTCTTTAGATCATTATTTTCAGTCCAACATCAAAATGAAGAAAAATAACTGTCACGAAAAGGAAATGAACAATGTATGTTTTTTGTGTAATATTAAAATATTTCCAAGAGCAATAATAAATTACATACAATGAATATTAGTTTGTACTGTGAGGAGAGCGAGAGAAGGTGGGAATGACAGTGTGAGACATGAAGAGAGAGAACACAAGCAAGAGAGAGTGAGACAACGAGGGGTTAGAAAGGGAGGCAGACGAGCAGTCAGATTTGATGCAGGCGTTTTCCCTGTCAGCTGTAATTCTCCAGCCTACAGTTTCATCCGCCGTAGTTAAGGTAAAGCTGTGCCTAACTGACACACACACACACACACACACACACAAACACACACACACACACACACACACACACACACACACACACACACACACAGTTCTTGTAAAGCTGAGCCTGGGGGCCCTGCCTCTTTCAAGTGTGTATGTGTGTGTGACAGCTAGATGTATTAGTGGTGAATGTTGTACAGATCACATGTCACTCAGAGCAAACTGTCAGAGCATCAGGGAGGCTTCCCAGGCAACCTGCTCCCGGCTCTGACTGTGAAGGTTTTACAGCAGGGACACGGCACGGCTCACACACTCACTCAAACAGACAGACAGAGGGAGGGAGGGAGGGAGAGAGAGAGAGAGAGGGGAGGGTTAGAGAGAGACAGAGAGATGCAGAGCAAAGCAGGGAAAAGAGAGCGAGGCAGAGAAAGAGAGAGAGAGAGAGAGAGAGAGAGAGAGAGAGCGGAACAGTGCCGTTACAACGGGTTCCCCCAGGACACTCTTCAAAACATATACAGACAGGAAGCAGTCATTCCCATTTCCTGTCCGGGTGGCTCATGGGAGAGAAGTGAAAACGAGGTGCGAGGAAAGATATCATTCTTTGTCTTCGGTCCAAGTGTGTGTGTTTTTGTGTGTGTGTGTTTTTGTGTGTGTGCCTGCGTGTGTATAATTATGTGCCAACAATCTTCCTACCAAGGACATGGTGGTCTGCTATGGTTGTGGTAATGTCTCTGAATTGATGAAAAGGCTGATGAGAGGCGATGAAATTGCTACAGGAATCAAGCTGAACTCTGACCTCTCATAGAGCTGTTGTCCTGGAAACACTGTTGAAGTATTAGTTGGTGTCAGGGATGTTTCAGTTGAAAGTTGAAAAGAGCTATAAAGGGACTTGTTGTTTTTCAATGAGATGAGTGTGTGTGTGGGGGGGGGGGGCTTCTATCCTTGTGGGGACCTAAAATCCCCAAAAGTCCCCACAAGGAGAGGAAAACAAGTGGAATTCTCCTCCCCTAGTCCCCTACTTTTAGCTTAGGGGTTAGGTTTAGTGTTACAATTAGGGTTAGGGGTTCGGCTTAAGGGTCAGGGTAATGGTAAGGGTAAGGGTTTGGGTCAAGTCAAGGGTTAGGGGTTAGGGAAAATAAGATTTTGAATGGAAATACATTCTAGGTCACCACAAGGACAGAAGAACATAACGTGTGTGTGTGTGTGTGTGTGGTGTGTGTGTGTGTGTGTGTGTGTGTGTGTGTGTGTGTGTGTGTGTGTGTGTGTGTGCGCGTGTGCGTCTGTGGTGTGTGTGCGTGTGTGACTATTTATTTCAGAGCCAGCCATAGCCTGTTGTCAGATCCCTGAAACACAGAATGAGCTGTAAGACAGCACTGACATCTCATTTGTCCTTGCACACAAACACACAAACACATTCACACACACAAACACACACACAATGAGGAGACCACAGTTGAACCCTGCTGTCACTCAGGTGCTGTCACGGTGACTCAGCTGACAGAGGGTTCTGACCCCCGCCCACCCTGTCACCTGTCAGACAGGTAGAATGTCAGCTGTCACATATCCTCTCCTCTGCTTTCTCTTGCTCTCCCTCTATTCTCTCAGCCTCAGAAATAAAGAACTATGAAATGAGAAAAGAGAAGTTAGAGGTAGTGAAAAACAGAGTAACAGTCGTATAATGATATATTCATTTAATAGGATCTCTGTGGTGGCATTAGCATCCTAGCTAAGCCTAGATATATTTAGTGCATCCTGCTGTGGTCGGCTTGATGCCCAGAGGATGGTGATGAAGATGAAGATTGTGGTCATTCCATAGCGGTTGATTTACTGTGACATGGTGGCTCGACCCCATTAGGAATAGATCTCCAGCAGGCTTGTTAGCCGGACCAGACCTCTCCTTTCTCTTATAATTTACTACCTTCATCCACAGAGAATGTGTTTCTTGCACATTGTAATAGAAGCCATCCATTCTGCTTGTCAACGTGGAAAAACAGTCCCAGTCGCTGAAGGGGATGTCTAGTAGAGAGGGTAGGGTGGGTGCCGAATGGGTGTGGCTATGAGGATATTTAGAGCAGGGGTTCCCAAACTTTTTTGGTGCCGGAGACCTCTTCTGTGAGAGCAAATTCATCAGGTACCCCCTCAAATTCAGAATACAACTCTGACCTTTAGAGTGCGATACAAATAACATACAATGAGTTTTACTATGACTGCTGCAGTGCATGGCCGGACTAACCAAGTCTCCAGCCCTCGGAAACAACATTTCAAATGGCCCTCCCTCTTGGCATCAGAGAGAACATTTAGCAGTTTTAAAGGTCCCGCTCATAATATGAGAGGATGTACTTTTCTCTAATGTCTACCTTTCAGAAAGTCTGAAAAGACAGGCTGAGTGAGCTGGGAGCTAATAGGCTGAGTGAGCAGGGATCTCACCTTGACTGAGAGTTATTTGTCAAGCAACATGTCTTGCAGTAAAATCATCTCAAGCACATTTGCTGATGCACAAAAGCAACTCAAACAACATCGAAATTGCATGCAACATCCAATCATGTCATACATCGCATCATGGTTTCACAAATGATTTGCTTATCCAACTGTTTGGTTATTGTAAAAGCATAAACATAGGCAACATGTTGGCTGCTTAATTTAGCTAGCAAGCCAAAAATTGAAGTTGAAATTCGACAAGGTGAGTTCTGGGTAGCGTTCATAATATGTACAAAACATTAAGAATACCTGCTTTTTCCATGACTGATCAGGTGAACCCAGGTGAACATGACGACCCCTTTTCATGTCACTTGTTAAATCCACGTCAAGCAGTGTAGATGAAGGGGAGGAGACAGGTCGAAGAAGGATTTTATTTGCCACATGCGCCGAATACAACAGGTGTACAGTACACCTTACCGTGAAATGCTTCCTTTACAAGCCCTGAACCAACAACGCAGTTCAAGAAGAGCTAAAAAATATTTACCAAATAAACTAAAGTAAAAAATAATCAAAAGTAACAATAAAATAACAATAACGAGGCTATACAGGGGGTACCGGTGCCGAGTCAGTGTGCGGGGGTACAGGTTAGTTGAGGTAATTTGTACATGTAGGTAGGGGTGAAGTGACTATGCATAGATAATAAACAGCGAGTAGCAGCAGTGTACAAAACAAATGGAGGGGGGGGGTGTCAATGTAAATAGTCCGGGTGTTCAGCAGTCTTATGGCTTGGGGGTAGAAGCTGTTAAGGAGCCTTTAGGTCCTAGACTTGGCGTTCCGGTACCACTTGCCGTGTGGTAGCAGAGAAAACACTCTATTACTTGGGTGACTGGAGCCTCTGACAAGATGATGGGCTTTCCTCTGACCCACTATTATAAAGGTCCTGGATGGCAGGAAGCTTGGCTCCAGTGAGGTACTGGGCAGTAGCGCCTTACGGTCAGATGCCGAGACGTAGCCACACCAGACAGTGATGTAACCGGTCAGGATGCTCTCGATGCTGCAGCTGTAGAACTTTTTGAGGATCTGGGAACCCTTGCCAAATCTTTTCAGTCTCCTGAGGGGGAAAATGTTTTGCCGTGCCCTCTTCACGACTGTCTTGGTGTGTTTGGACCATGATAGTTTGTCGATAATGTGGACACCAAGGAACTCTTGACCAATTCCACTACATCCCCGTTGATGTTAATGAGGGCCTGTTCGGCCCTCCTTTTCCTGTAGTCCACGATCAGCCCCTTTGTCTTGCTCACATTGAGGGAGAGGTTGTTGTCCTGGCACCACACTGCCAGTTCTCTGACCTCCACCCTATAGGCTGTCTCGTTGTTGTTGGTGATCAAGCCTACCACGGTTGTGTCGTCAGCAAACTTAATGATGGTGTTGGAGTTGTGTTTGGCCACGCAGTCGTGGGTGAACAAGGAGTACAGGAGGGGATTAAGTACACACCCCTGAGGGGCCTCAGTGTTGAGAATCAGAATGGCAGACATATTGTTGCCTACCCTTACCACCTGGGGGAGGCCCGTCAGGAAGTCCAGGCGCCAGTTGATGAGGGAGGTGTTAAGTCCCAGGTTCCTTAGCTTAGTGATGAGCCTCTTGGGCACTATGGTGTTGAATGCTGAGCTGTAGTCAATGAACAGCATTCTCACATAGGTGCTCATTTTGTCCAGGTGGGAAAGGCAGTGTGGAGTACGATTGAGATTGCGTCAGCTGTGGATCTGTTGGGGCGATATGCGAATTAGAGTGGGTCTAGGGTATCCGGGAGGATCCTGTTAATGTGAGCCATGACTAGCCTTTCAAAGCACTTCATGGCTACCGACATGAGTGCTACGGGGCGGTAATCATTTAGGCAGGTTACCTTCGCTTCCTGGGGCACAGTTGGTTAGGAGTTTGTAAAACTTCAACCATCCCCTCCTCCGATATTCTACAATTAGAATCAGGTGCGCTATATTAGGGTTGAAATGAAAACCTACAGGACTGTAGCTATCCAGGAACAGGGTGGTAAGCCCTGTTGTAAATTAATAACTGTGTTGTATTGTATTGCACCCTCTAAAATTATTCCGCAGACCCCATGGGCAAATCTGTTTAATTAAATCTGTTCTGCTTGCAATGTTTATTTTTAAATTAAATAACCGTTGCAATTTTTTTTTAGATTACTCAGTTGTCATTCTTAAATAAAAAACTGAAAAGTATTTAGAATCTGTTTACCTGTTTTTTAACAGCTGTTACTAACTTAAAGGGCCAAGACAAATGTGCCGAAAGAAGTTGGTACCCAAGCGCCAATACGTCTCTCCTCACCGAATGGGTGATAGAAACCAGATAGAAACTGATAATGTGCATGTGACTTAATTGAATTTGAATGAACTGAATGATGAGGAGGAGGGTGAAGAGGGTGATTGAATTTGAATGATCTGAATCATGAGGGTGGAGATATTACGTGAGGGTAAAGAAATCACGGAGAACTGATGTTCCGCCCCCCTCCATCCAGTGACTCCACTCCATCCAAAGCCATCTTCACCGCGAAAAGTTCACGATTCCCCTCACCATAGTTCCTCTCTGTGGCATTGAGGCGATGGGAGAAGAAGACACAGGGATGTAACTTGAGGTCCAGGACAGCCTCCACGCCGACATCTGAAGCATAGGCCTTCACCACGAACTGGCGGGATGGGTCAGGATAAACCAAGATGGGAGCTTGTGGTTAAACAGTGTTTGAGATCCTGGAATGCCCTGTCAGCAGCTGGGGACCACGTGAACGGAATCTTGGGAGAGGTGAGTGCAGACAGGGGGGCAACCAGGGTGCTGTAACCCCGGATAAAATGGTGATAAAAGTTGGCGAATCCCAGGAAACACTGCAGTTGCACTCTGGATGCATTTCTAAGAGGAAAAATCTGGTTGGTTTTTCTTTGGATTTGCTCCTACCATATCTATTGTGTTATATTCTCCAACATTAGTTTAACCTTTCTACAAACTTCAAAGTGTTTTCTTTCCAATGGTACCAATTATATGCACATCCTGGCTTCAGGGCCTGAGCAACAGGCAGTTTACTTTGGGCATGTCATTCAGGAAGGAAGTGGAGAAAAAAAGGGGCTAGACCTAAGCAGGAATTGGATCGTCTCGCTGTGGTTCCCTGACACGTAGGTTGATGGGGGTGGTATTATGGTGACCCGGCTGCTCCAGCGCTCTAACGTCCATTTGAATGGATAGGGGCTGAGTGGGGGTGCCAAGCTCGGACACCAGGGTAGTGTCCATAAAGCTTTCATCGGCCCCAGAGTCGATGAGTACACGGAGAGATTTGGACTGGTTCCACCACAGCCAGATGGCATGTAAAGGGATGCGAGTAAGGGGAGATGAAATGTTATCCATATGGCCCACCAGAGTACTCACTCCTGGTCTTTTCGTGGACAGGTGGCCACGAAATGACCAGTAGTCCCGCAATACAGGCAATTCTTTGTGTGAAGCCTGTTCGGCTGGGAACAGCCTAGCTCTGCCTAGTTGCATCGGCTCGGGAAGAGGTGAATTGGCAGACTTCGGGGACTCTCAGGGGAACTTGGGTAGCCTCGGGTTCTCTCGGCAACGGAGCCGTCGAGGACTTGGGCGGGTGAGTGAAATCGAACCTCCTCTCCTTCCTTCACTCCCGTAGTCGCCCATCGATCCCAATGGTCAAGGCGATGAGCGAGTCGAGATCCGTCTGTAGTTCCCGGGCTGCAAGCTCATCTTTTACTTCCTCCGATACTCCATGCAGGAACATGTTGAACAGCACTTCCGGGTTCCAGGCCCTTTCAGCTGCCAACGTGCGGAAATCCTCCACATAGTCTGCCACACTGTGGGAGTCTTGCCGAAGCTGGAGTAACTTCCGGGCAGCCTCTCTCCCGAACAACGGAGCATCCAAAAACTTTCTTGACCTTCGCCGTGAACTCCTCCAGACTGAAGCATACGGCCGACAGTTGTTTCCATACTGCCGAAGCCCAGGCGAGAGCTGTCTCGGACATCTTAGAGCTTGATGATGAGGGAATTCTGCGCAAGAAATGCCCGACAGGTGCCTGACTCTCCATCGAAGCGTTCCGGAGGAGATAAGCGGGGTTCACTGGAAATCAGGAAGGTGGTGCTGATATTTTTTTATAAAAATGGTTTATTTAACATTTATTTAACTAGGCAAGTCAGTTAAGAGCAAATTCTGATTTACAATGATGGCTTAGGAACTACCTTGTTCAGGGGCAGAATGACAGATTTGACCTTGTCAGCTCAGGGACCTTTTGGTTACTGGCCCAACGCTCTAACCACTGCCGCCCCAAAACAGCTGGGTTACTGAGGGGCTGGGAAGTTACGGTTGTGGTAGGCTGCCTAACAGACAACCCACGGAATTGCTCCAGCAATGTGTTCAATCATGGCGTTTGGCCAAGGTCTGGAACCCTTCCATAAGACCACAAAGCAACTCCTCATGCCTTCCAATGGTGGCTCCTTGGGAGGAGACGCCATTGCAGAGTTGGTCCGAGTCTGCTGGGACAGTCGTGGCCAGTTTGTACTATCACGTTTCAGGAGAAGACCCAGATACCGGCAGTGTCGAAGTAACAAAAGTTTATTACTAAGACGGGGCAGGCAAAACGACAGAGGTCAGTAATCCAGATCAGAGACCATACGGTAAAGAATGGCAGGCAGGCTCAGGGTCAGGGCAGGCAGAATAGTCAAAACCTGGAAAACAAGAAAACAGGAACTAGAAAAAGGCAGGAGCAAGGGGAGGCTTGATGACAAAACAAACTGGCAACAGACAAACAGAGAACACAGGTATAAATACACTGGGAATAATGGGGAAGATGGGTGACACCTGGAGGGGGGTGTAGACAAGCACAAAGACAGGTGAAACAGATCAGGGTGTGACAGAAGAGGATGATTGAATTTAGAACAATAGTGTAATGATAATGAAGAATTCTGGGCGTTGTGGGTGGTCCCATTGTTTTATTATGAAATGCTGGAAATGGTATATAGTCTCCCCTCGGGGAGTCAAATCAGACACTGAGTACAACATACAAAGTGTATAGTTCACAATGGAAAGCCGAACCAAACGAATGGACACAGAATTTAGATGAGCTGGAATCGGATGGAGGATCAGATACTGAGCTCGAAATCGACGTTGCTGTTGAAGAGTCTTCATCTGAGTCTGATATTGACTTCGAGCCTCTGCCTCGGATGCCTCGCCACAGAAAAAAACAGAACAGGGCCAACAGACGGTAAAGAGACAAATTCAACAGTTTTCTTTATGTGACAAGTTGATTGCAAAGAAGACTGGCCTGCTCGGAACAGTGACCAAACAGAGTAGGGAGCTACTGCCTTCTGTGCAAGACAATATACCAGTGGAACTGTACTCCACATCAAATCAAATGTTATTTGTCACATGAGTCGTAAACAACAAGACTAACAGTGAAAAGAGAAAAAAAAGAGAAATAATAGAAAACATAAGAACACAAGCATAAAAAAAAGACAACTGCCATCTGGTCAGACCTGCTCTGAGTACGCATCCACATAATGTTAAGTCGGGTAGATGCACACGAAACAAGGCCCATGAAAACTGTGTGTGGTGCAACTGGTTTGTTTGTGGGGCCTGCTCACACAAAGCCCCGAAACTGTGTGGTGACTGTGGACCCGAAAGATAAAGAGAAGATGAGATTGATTCATGCATACAGGCACGGATAAACCGCCACAGTACCGTGTCCAATACAATCAACAAATGCCTGGTTTTATATTTTGCCATGGATATACTGTATTTCCACAAATATTTATTAATGCAATTCATCCTGAATATCCCCCTGCCCGAGTACCTCCTGCAGTGCCACTGATCTAGAGAGTGTTATAGTCTTTAGAATGGTGTGTGTGTGTTTGTGAAAGTTTGTGTGTTTGCCTGCGTGGGTGCGTGCATTCCAAAAGACAGACAGTCACAGGTATATTTAATGGGAATGGGGAAACTAATACTTGTTTTTCCTTCCTAAAAGGTTTGTATTTATTTACACGTTGAGCTATAATTTCCTTCAGATGATAAATCGCTGCTGTGGCTAACATTAGGCTGGAGCGTTGATGTGAGGCTGGCGCCACGGGCCAGGAAGCAGACTGGGCCTATTGATCAGCTCACGTACTCTACTGTACTCTACTCATTCAGCCCAAACCATAGTAGTTATGATGGGAATAGCTGAGGGGGAATATATTCTGTTTGAATGTTTCTGTTGGAATAAAACAATACAGCTGCTCCTACAAGTTCCACCTACAACAGGTCCAATTCAGGATCAGTGGAATTGCTCCTATGCAATTCTTCCATTCTTCTTGATCCTGCCAGTCCTCTTTCTATTCTTCTTTCTCATCAAAGGACAAATACAACGTGTGTCTGTTGTTCCTTGCTGTTCCTCTCCTCGTCGCTGCTCCGTAGTGTTACTATTGACAGAAAGAAGATAGAGGTGAATATAAAAGTAACTCGGCAGACAGTGACAAATCCAGATGCCTGTATTCCTTGACACGTTCCGCAACCACAACAAAGAAAAACCATAAACAGCATTTTTCATGAAGACATGAAGTGTGTGTCAGCATCGGAGGGATAATATTCCTCTTCATCTGGGGAGTCGGGAGAGAAAAGGCAGCAAGTGACAGTGTGCTAAGAGGCTCCGAGCAGAGCAGAGCAGCAAGCTGTGAATATGTGAGTAGCCTTCAGCTAGTGCTGTTGTTTCTCATGTTCATTATAGTCCATCACGGCTGACAGAGACAATGATGAAGACAGCAGTATCGCTGTAGCAGAGACAGCATAGACCGTATAGAATAGTACACTACATGCTTCCTCTAAGGCTTCTCTGTCAGGCCCGGATGTGTCACAATACTGTATCTCGCTCCCTGTTTAATTGATACTCTCGTTTTCAGATCATACCAACGTACTGCACTTCTCCTCTCTCCCTCTCCTACTCCTCCTCTCACATCTACCCCATTCTGTCCTCTCCACCCCACACCTGTCTCGCCGTCCTTCTCTTCCCCCAGTCTCCAACCCTTCTCCCCTATCCCTCCTCTCACCTACACCCTCTCTCCCCAGCTCCTATCCTACCTTCTCCTCTTTTACTCCTTCTCTATTCTCTCCCCTCCCTCATCTTTGTTCTCCCCACTTCTCCTCCTCCATCTCCCCTCCCCAGTCTGCCCCCACCCCCATCCCACCATCCCCTACCATAAATCCTGCACACTGGTGCTTTAATGGATAATTAATTGCTGGTGGCTCTGTACTGTAATAAGACGATAAATTAGGACATGGACCTGGGTGTGTGTGTGTGTGTGTGTGTGTGTGTGTGTGTGTGTGTGTGTGTGTGTGTGTGTGTGTGTGTGTGTGTGTGTGTGGGTGCGTGAAAACGAGGAAGGTATCATGCTTTGTCTTCGGTCCAAGTGTGTGTGTGTGTGTGTGCTTGCATGTGTGTGTGATAACAGGATAAATGAGGACATGGGCCAGTGTGCTGTGTCAGTGTGTGTTGTTAATGGGCCTTCAGAACAGGGGCATCTGGGTAATAAATTAGACAGGGATTAACTGGTGGGCTACGGACCTCGGGAGGGAGGGAGGGAGGGAGGGAGGGAGGGAGGGAGGGAGGGAGGGAGGGAGGGAGGGAGGGAGGGAGGGAGGGAGGGAGGGAGGGAGGGAGGGAGGGAGGGAGGGAGGGAGGGAAAGTAACAATTAGATATTTAACACAACTTTGTTGTCTAAATTAAAAAGAAGAATGACAGAGGGAGAAGGACAGAAAGATGAAGAGGAGAGATATTCTTTGTGTGCCTCCAACAGGGGATGAAATGATTTTACAGGAACAGCTTGAAGTTGCTTGAGATTTAGACGTATAGTTGAGAGAGACATGGTTGAGGTGTGGGTTCTCCCTGGTCTAAAGCTCTCATCATGTCAAGTGGGACTGTGGGATTTTGCCTCTCTTCCCGGAGGAAAACCACAGCTTAGTAAACAAGGACAAAATCTCCCACTTGGAAACCCGGAATTTCAGCAGATAGTCCCTAATCCCATTTTCCTGCTTGTCTGATTAAGAGGTGAGCGAGAGAGATTAAAGAACGTGTGTGGGTGCGCGCGTGCATGTGTCCACGAGCGCGCGTGTGTGTGTATGCGTAAGTGTATGCATATCTGTGCACACCATGTGTGTGTGTGTGTTTTCTGGCTGTGTGTTTGAGAGATAACTCGAGAAGGAAGAAGAAATAAACCCAAGAGAAAGCAGCAAGCAGCTGCACACTTCGCTCAAACACACGACAGAGAGAGAAAAAGGAGAAGAAAAGGGGAGAAATTGCAAATGAGATTAGAAGTGAGCAGAGGAAGAAAAATGGTCGTTCGGTTTATGTCACTTTAATTAAAAGCCCCGCCAATCTTGGTGCTCCTAATGTAGCCCTAACGAGCCGGGCTTAGTGGCAGTTATGTAGATAAAAACTCCCACTGATTGATCCCAATGGCCTGCTGAAATTCGTTTCACTCCAACATATTGATTTCATTCGGTTGGTTGAAAACTGCTAATTAATAATGATAATAAAAACGTCGCAGCTCATTAAAATCACCCAGACAGCTTTTTACTCAATCCTTTTTTCACCATCCCTCCCTCGCTCTTTCTCTCATTCTCTCATTCTCTCATTCTCTCTTTCTCTCTTTCTCTCTTTCTCTCTGATTCTCTGATTCTCTCTTTCTCTCTTTCTCTCATTCTCTCTGATTCTCTGATTCTCTTATTCTCCTATTCTCTGATTCTCTGATTCTCTGATTCTCTGATTCTCTGATTCTCTCTTTCTCTCTTTCTCTCATTCTCTCTGATTCTCTCTTTCTCTCATTCTCTCATTCTCTCGTTCTCTGATTCTCTCTTTGTCTCGTTCTCTCGTTCTCTCATTCTCTCTCTCTCAATCTCTTTCTCTCATTCTCTCATTCTCTCGTTCTCTCGTTCTCTCTTTCTCTCGTTCTCTCATTCTCTCATTCTCTCATTCTCTCGTTCTCTCGTTCTCTGATTCTCTCTTTCGCTCCGTTTCTCTCCCTCTCTGTATTTGAACTGGCTGAAATGGGGTTCTCCTTGAAAAACTATTTTAGCAACACATAGGCCTATATACAACAAATAAAATTAGAAAGATCTGTGGATAGTATTCATTCTTAACCTACCCATTGCTGTTTCAGTTTGTAATTCAATACAGGACATATATACTTGAGACAAAATACATTGTGTGACGGTTAACCACCTTGGGATGAACCATAAGGGAATCAAACCCATAACCACTATGTTGCTAGCACCACACCCCAACCAGTTGAGCCACGTAGACCACACAGTAGGAGGAATGTTCCCTGCCCGCTATCGTATACTATGTTGGAAGTCATGTGTGTTTTGTGGAAAGAGTGGTAAACTCTGAGCGTTTCTGGCGTCGCTGGTGGTGCGACAACTCCATCCCTGTCCTTTCTCTGCATACCTCTCTTTTTCTTTTGATTTGTCAGCCCCTTCTCTCCCGTTCTCCTCATGCCGCGTCTTTCATTTCCACTCCATCCCTCTGGCTGTCTTCATCTCATTTCGTCTCTCTTTCCCCCTCCGCCCCTCTCCTCCTCCTCTTCACTCCCACCTTCATTCCTCTCTCCCTCATCCCAACACTCGCCATTTTCAGCTTGTCGTCCTTGATTTTTTTTTCAAGACAAAAGAGGAAAAAAGGAAAGGAAAGAAGGAGAGACAGATGACATATTAGCGGTGGGGGAGTAAAGGCAGGCTCACTGTTCTCTCTCGCTCTCTCCGTCCCTGCATACCTTCACCCCCCCCCCCCCCCCCCCCCCCCCCAGCCATGTCAAGCTAATAGTTTTCAGAGGGCCCGTGTTCCACATTAACTATAGCTCACTATTCAGCTGGAGCCATACTGTGTGTGTGTGTGGTGTGTGTGTGTGTGTGTGTGTGTGTGTGTGTGTGTGTGTGTGTGTGTGTGTGTGTGTGTGTGTGTGTATGTGTGTGTGTGTGTGTGTGTGTGTGTGTGTGTGTGTGTGTGCGTGTGTGTGTGTGCGTGTGTGGGTGCGTGTGCGTGTGCATGTGTGAGAGAGCCATCCAGTTAATGCAATCCCCTAAATGCCTACTGCGCCAGGCCTGCTGACAGTGACATATTAGTTCTGCAGCCTCCTGCAATCTGATATGAGCCGGTTTGCCGCCATACTAAAGATTTGATTAATGCGCCTCCATTTGGCCCGCGTAATTGGCTGAGACTGTACTGGTGAATAATCAGAGTGTTCTCTTGTCTCTGATTGGCTGACGAGGTGAAGGCATGCTAATGAGTGAGTGGGTTAATTAAGCTCCGGGCGCCACGGCGACAGTTACTGATGACTGTTATGACAAACCGCCGCCGGCTGCCAGGCAGAGGGAGAGAGAGAGAGAGAGGGAGAGAGAGAGAGAGAGGGAGAGAGAGAGGGAGAGAGAGAGGGGCAGGGGCACACACACAAAAAACACACACACACTGAGGCATTCAGAAGCCAGGATAGGGAGAGCGGAGTTCGACAAGTTTGCAGGAGGGAGAATGGAAGGAGAGGGAGGGAGGGAGGGAGGGAGGGAGGGAGGGAGGGAGGGAGGGAGGGAGGGAGGGAGGGAGGGAGGGAGGGAGGGAGGGAGGGAGGGAGGGAGGGAGGGAGGGAGGGAGGGAGGGAGGGAGGGAGGGAGGGAGGGAGGGAGGGAAAAAATACATAAAGAACATACAGTATATTAACCAGGGTAACCTTCATGCTCATTTTTCTTTTCTTGTTCCAAAGTCCTGTCCTTGAGTTTTCCTCATGCTCCACTCTCTCTCTATACAGGCCCCAGTGGTGCTAGAGATGTATTTTTAGAAGAAAGATGGGGTCTTCAGTGGGGCCAGTCACTATATAATTTCAGAGGAAATAGAGGGTTACCAGTGATGGAGGGAGGCAACAGAGAAATAGAAACAGGGAAGGGGGAAAGAGGGAAAAAATTCTATGAATAGAAGGTAGTGTCAGGTGTAATTCAGTGCTTTGACGTTCCGGTAGAGTAGAGTAGAGGAGAGGGTGAGTGAGAGAGGGGGGAGGGAGAGAGGCTAAAAAGTGAGTTACTGACCCACAGAGAAAGAGAGAGGGAGGTATAAAAAGTGACGATGTCTGTGAAGGTGGGTGGTTCAACCATAATGAGATTTGACCTTTGGAACTCCACCCTGCCGTTCAAACTTCTTATGGATCAGTGGGATGCTAGCGTCCCATCTTGACAACTTCCGGTGAAATTGCAGAGCGCCAAATTCAAATTAAATTAATATAAATATTTAACTTTCATGAAATCACAAGTGCAATACATCAAATTAAAGCTTAACTTGTTGTTAATCCAGCTACCTTGTCAGATTTCAAAAAGGCTTTACGGCGAAAGTAAACCATGCGATTATCTGAGGACAGTGCTCAGCACACAAAACATTACAAACAGTTAGCATCCAAGTAGATTAGTCACGAAAGTCAGAAATAGCAATAAAATGTATCACTTACCTTTGATGATATTCGTATGGTTGCACTCACAAGACAAAATAAATGTTTGTTTTGTTCGATAAAGTCCCTCTTTATGTCCAAAAACCACCATTTTGTTGGCACGTTTTGTTCAGTAATCCAATGGCTCAAATGCGGTCACAAGAGGCAGACGAAAATTCCAAATAGTATCCGTAAAGTTTGTAGAAACATGTCAATCGATGTTTATAAACAATCGTCAGGTTATTTTTAGCCTAATTAATCGATAATATTTTGACCGGACAATAGCGTCGTCAATATAAAAGACAAATAAGAAAGGCGCACTCTCGGTCGTGCGCAGCAAAGAGCTCTGGGAACATCCCCAGGGTCCACTCACTCAATGTGGTCATTCTCCCTCATTTTTCAGAATTAAAGCCTGAAACAATGTCTAAAGACTGTTCACAACTAGTGGAAGTCATAGGGAACGGAATCTGGGTCCTATCCCTTTAAATGGTGGATAGGCTTTCATTGGAAAAACAGCCATTTCAAAAATAATGGCACTTCCTGGATGGATTTTCCTCTGGTTTTCACCCTCCATATCAGTTATGTTATATTCACAGACATTATTTTGACAGTTTTGGACACTTTAGAGTGTTTTCCATCCAAATCTACCAATTAAATGCATATCCTAGCTTCTGGGCCTGAGTAGCAGGCAGTTTACTTTGGGCACACTTTTCATCCAAAATTCCAAATGCTGCCCCCTATCCTAAAAACGTCTTAACCTGCCTGAGGTCAGGAAGCTGCTATTGACATGGAACCAACAGGTTCAAACCAGATATGTTTGTCTGTTGGTCTGTTGGAGAGGCCAGCTGTGTAACAGTGTTCGTCTGAGGAAGGTGTGGACCAAAGCGCAGAAAACGCCCACCCTAGTCACACCCTGGCCTAACCAAAATAGAGAATAAAAAGCCTCTCTATGGCCAGGGCGGGTCAAGCTGATTGATATACACTTCACATGTCATCACATTTTCACGTGTTGTTTCATGTAATCACATGTTGCTTTACATGTTGTCATGTGATAGCAGCTTTTGGAACGCTTGATATTGAGGTGCTTCTTCTGTGAGGGTACACACACACACACACACACACACACACACACACACACACACACATACAGAGAGAGTTAATATCAAGGAGACAACGTTTGCTTCTGAATAGGAGAGTAAGACAAAAATAACAGGAGAAGAAGCCAGTGAAAACACGAGGGCGGCAATTTCTCCAAATGCCCTGCAGCCACGGTCAATACATGGCCACTGTCCAAACAAAGATTTGATGAGATATTTAAAAGGAGTGTGTGTGCGCGTGTGTGTGTGTGTGTGTGTGTGTGTGTGTGTGTGTGTGTGTGTGTGTGTGTGTGTGTGTGTGTGTGTGTGTGTGTGTGTGTGTGTGTGTGTGTGTGTGTGTGTGTGTGTGTGTGTGTGTGTGTGTGTGTGTGTGTGTGTGTGTGTGTGTGTGCGTGTGGGTGTGGGTGCGTGCCTGTTTATGCAGGTCATGGACGGCCAAAGAGGAACTGACACTCCCCCCCACCCGGACTATAGCGGAGGGGGGGAAAGGGGGAGGATGAAAGGGGGGTGGAGGGGTGACAGAACCTTCAGTACGAGGGCAGTAAAACTCACTCAATCACTCAGAGACTGGTTCAGCCACACAGGACTGTGAAAAGACACCCTGGCCTCAAAACCGTCAGCTAAGTATTACTGTAATGCTAGCGGAAAAATATTTGCCTTGCCTTCTTTTTCCTCCAACACATGGGAAACAAGTTCAGTTGGTAAACAAGTTCAGACTCTAACCAGTACGGTCGAGAGGAGAGGAGAAAGATAAAGTGAAGAAAGCAAGAACAAAGCCTTGATGGAGTGAAAAAGAGAGGAGAAATGGAGCGAGAGTGAAAGCGAGATAGAGGGCAAGAAAGAGAGAGAGAGCTCAGAGGGAAGAAAGTGTAAGTGAGTGATTGAGAGAATGAAGGACATATGCCCAGATGGTCAGAAAAAAAGAGACAGAAATGGAGGAGAGGAAAAGAGAAGGATAGCAGATGAAGAGGAATGTGTGGCTGTGGCAGTGACCAGCTCATTCACAATATAATAGGCTGTGTGTGTGTGTGTGTGTGTGTGTGTGTGTGTGTGTGTGTGTGTGTGTGTGTGTGTGTGTGTGTGTGTGTGTGTGTGTGTGTGTGTGTGTGTGTGTGTGTGTGTGTGCGTGTGTGTGTGTGTGTGATTAATGAGAGCTGTCTCCCTCTGCCAGCAGTTTGTCTGTTCTAGCATGGAGGATGAATGGCCTACTGTCAACCCAGCCTGAACCTCCCCACCCACCTCTCTCTCTCTCTCTCTCTCTCTCTGACATTCTCTCTCTCAGCTCTCTCTCTCCCCCTCCCTCGATCTTTCTTGGGCCTCTCTCCAGCTCTCTCTCTCTCTCTCTCTCTCTCTCAGCTCACTTACTCTCTCTCTCAGCTCTCTCTCTCCCCCTCCCTCGATCTTTCTCGGGCCTCTCTCCAGCTCCCTCGCTCACGCTCTCTCCTCTCTCTTTATCTCTCTCGCTTTCCGTCTCTTTCGGTCTCTCTCGTTCTCCTTATATCTCTCTCTTCCCTCTCCTCATCCTGCTCTCTCTCGCACGCTCTAGTGTCATCTCCCTCCTGTCCTTGTCTTCTATCTTCTACCATTTCTTCCCTTTCTTCTCTCCTTCTCCCACCATCTCTTTCCTCCCCTTCTATTTTATCTCTCACATTATATGAATAGTCCCCATGACGTCCTGAACATCCTTCCCTATCAATATCAGGAAGTTGTACGAACTTAACATTTGTGGGAAATATTGATTAATTGTTGAATTAATAATGTGGACTGTGGAAAGGGAAGTCATTTGTTTTCGTCTAAAATAACAAAATCACTCAACAATAAAGTTATAAAAGCATAACTGTACTTGTACAGAGATCCTGAGAGATCAAACACAACAGGTGTAAGAACAGAACAGACTGATTATGTTCATAGTAAGCTATATTCTCTGAGACATCTTTAGTATAGAAATCCTAAGCATGGACATGAAAACAAAATAAAGTTATCGCCATACAGATTAATGTTCAGTCGTACAGCCACCCTGGCCCTACATCCCAGCTCCTAGGAGTTTGGCTTCACCTCTAATGTAGTTCACTACATATTGGGCATTTCTGCCTAGACACAGTTTGGGGCATTTCTCATCCTCTAAACAGCACAGGAGCTGATTTTGATTTACTCCTGGTTTCATTTCATTTTTATGACATTTGAAAGTGGATTCCGTTTGGAAAGTGCAGTCAGGTTTGCATCTTCGTCAGCGGAATTTCCGGGTAGAGAGAGAGAGAAAGAGGGAGAGCAAACCACCAGCAAAAAAATAAAAGATGAATGAAGGGAGAGAGATGGAGTGATGAGAGGGAAATGGTTGAGGGATGTGAGGAGAAAGGGGAGAGGAGGAAGAAGGGTGGTGTAAGTGGAGAGAATAGACAGAGGCTCAAGAGAAGTTAAGACTAATGCACCCAAACAGATGATTCACAAAGAGAAATGACTTGGAACAAGTGGAGGAGAAATGAGAAGTGCAGAGGAAATGAGGGAATAAAGGAGAGGAAGGGGGAGGAAAGGGGGATGAGGGGAAAGACAAGTGCTGAGACAGAGGTGAAGACCACCCAAACACAGCAAGAGACAGATGTCCCAATTTGTCAACATTAAATATGAGACAAGCCGTCACGGTTTAGGACACTCTCTCTCTCTCGCTCTCTCTAACTCACTCACTCACTCACTCACTCACTCACTCACTCACTCACTCACTCACTCACACACACATACAAACGCTGTTAGTGTAGTGAAACTCTCAGAATGCTCAGAATGCTTTGAGAGCAGGTTTCATGGTCTGTTTTTGATTAACTGTAAGAATGAGAAAAGTTGAACTCGTTATCCCCAGTAAAACAGATATAGCTACTTCTCAGAAACTCATACACCAGAACAGAGCTTACACTCTAAGTATACTTCGAATTACTAAGTAAAAATGGAACTGCTCCAAATTATACCCTCATTACAATTGCATATAAGGCTCAGAGATACATCCAGCATCCGGGTCAGAGATACATCCAGCATCCAGCATCTGGCTCAGAGTAGCATCCAGCATCCGGCACAGAGTTACATCCAGTTTCATACGAGCTGGATGTAACAAACTTCAAATATGACTCCCCCAATTTGACATGTATGTTATTTTTTATGTAATTTCAATTTAATAGTAATATAATAACCCCAGGGAGGAATGTCATAAAATGTATTGTCAAGGCACAAATATACATTAAACACAATGTCATGTTAACCCACCCCCTTTTTGTTAGCCCAGCTCATGTTAGGCTGCCTCTGACCAGAACTGACGAATCTATATCTGCATCTATGTCATACTGCTGACTCTACATTTTTATAAGTGACATTGTTTGAAAAAAATTGATTCCACAAAGTTATTCCAGTCTCAGCTTCTCCCCTGGGTGAAACAGTGGGAGTTCCCACCAGATCTAAGAACCTATATTGTACTGTATTAACAGGCAGAGCTCCCCATGCTCATGTTTAAACCTGGAGTGAAATAGGTTATCAACACACATACAGCTACATATATACAGTGCATTCATGTTAAGGTGCATTCGGAAGGTATTTAGACCCCTTGACTTTTTCCACATTTTGTTACGTTACAGCCTTATTGTAAAATGTATTGAATCGTTTTTTCCCCCTCATCAATCTATACACAATACCCCATAATGACAAAGCAAAACAATCTTTTTCAGAAATGTTTGCAAATTTATACAAACTTTTTTTTAACGGAAATATCACATTTACCTACACTACCGGTCAAAAGTTTTAGAACACATACTCATTCAAGGGTTTTTCTTTATTTAAACGATTTTCTACATTGTAGAATAATAGTGAAGACGTCCAACTATGAAATAACACATATGGAATCATGTAGGAACCAAAAAAAGTGTAAAAAAATCTAAAAATATTTAATATTTGAGATTCTTCAAATAGCCACCCTTTGCCTTGATTACAGCTTTGTACACTCTTGGCAAGACCCTGATTATCGGGGCCTCAATGACATCACGATCAAGAATCGGTATCTGCTACCACTCCTCTCCTCGGCTTTCGAACCTCTCCAGGGGGCTACCATCTTTTCAAAACTGGACCTCCGGAAGGCCTACCACCTTGTTCGGATACGTGAAGGAGAAGAGTGGAAGGCGGCTTTCAACACAGCCAGTGGACACCATGAGTACCTGCTCATGCCGTTTGGACTCACCAACGCTCCTGCTGTCTTCCAGGCCCTGGTCAATGATGTGCTCCAGGACATGTTGAATCGTTTTGTTTTGTCTACCTCGATGATATCCTGGTTTTCTCCGGTTCTGCCAAGAACACGTTCTCCATGTTCAACAAGTTCTTCAGCACCTCCTGGAGAATCAGTTGTTTGTAAAAATCGGAGAGAGCGAGGTCCACCTCTCCACTATCTCTTTTCTGGGATACATCATCACTGAAGGGAATGTTCCGATGGATCCGGAAAAAATTAGAGCAGTGGTGGATTGGCCCCAACCCACGTCAACGGTGCAGTTATAACGGTTTCTGGGGTTAGCTCATTTCTACCACTGTTTCATTCGGGGCTACAGCAACCTGGCAGCTCTCCTCACTGCACGCAGCTCTCCTCTCGGCACTCACCTCTCCCAAGGTACCGTTCACATGGTCCCCGGCAGCAGAAATGGCATTTGTGGATCTGAAGCAGCCATTCACTACTGCCCCCATTCTCCTCCATCCAGATCCGACCCATCAGTTTGTGGTGGAGGTTGACGCTTCCGACGTGAGAGTAGGGGCCGTGTTCACCCTACTTTTCATTTGTCCAGGAATAAGCCCTTGTCTCACTGTCCTCTGTCTTCTGTTTCTAGGTCCATCCCTTCCCCCCCGTGTCATCGATGGCCAGCCAGCATACACTGTGAGACGCCTCCTAAGGGTTTGACCATGGGGCAGGGGTTTCCAGTACCTGGTTGACTGGGAAGGTTATGGCCCGGAGGAGAGGTGCTGGGTTCCCGCTAAAGACATCCTGGACCCGGCCCTCATCGCCAATTTTCACCACCGACACCCCAGTCAGCCAGGTGTGCGCCCAGGTAGGACGCCAGGTGGGGAGAGGGGGGGGGGGGGTGGATACTGTAATGCCCTGATCTGTTTCACCTGTTTTTGTGATTGTCTCCACCCACCTCCAGGTGTCACCTGTTTTCCTCATTAGTCCCTTGGTGCTTATTCCTTCCTTTTCTTTGTTTTTCTAGTCCTCCCGGTTTTGACCCTTACCTGCCTCTACTCTGAACCTGCCTGCCTGACCATAATGCCTGTCCTGACCTCGAGCCTGCCTGCCACCCTGTACCTCCTGGACCTTGTTATTTAACCTCTCTGGGGTGTGTGGGACGCTAGCGTCCCACATGGCCAAAAGCCAGAGAAAACACAGAGCGCCAAATTCAAATAAATTACTATAAAAATCTAAATTTCATGAAATCACACATGTAAAATAGAAACTTAAAGCTACACGTGTTGTGAATCCAGCCAACATGTCAGATTTCAAAAAGGCTTTTCTGCGAAATCAAACAATGCTATTATCTGAGGATTGCACCTCCCTAAACAAAATAGAGAAAACATATTTCAACCCTGCAGGCGCGACACAAAACGCAGAAATAAAAATATAATTCATACCTTACCTTTAACGAGCTTCTTTTGTTAGCACTCCAATATGTCCCATAAACATCACAAATGGTCCTTTTGTTCGATTAATTCTGTTGATATATATCCAAAATGTCAATTTATTTGGCGCGTTGATCCAGAAAAACACCGGTTCCAACTTGCTCAACGTGACGACAAAATATCTAAAAAGTTACCTGTAAGCTTTGCCAAAACATTTCAAACTACTTTTGTAATACAACTTTAGGTATTTTTTCAAGTAAATAATCGATAAAATTGAAGACGGGATGATCTGTGTTCAATACAGGAAGAAAACAAACTGACTCTACCTTTCTGGTCACGCACCTCTATCTAACAGTACACTTGAAGTTACCCTCATTTTGAACAGGGCTACGTCTTCATTACACAAAGGAAAAACCTCAACCAATTCTAAAGACTGTTGATATCCAGTGGAAGCAGTAGGAACTGCAAGAAGGTCCCTTAGAAATCTGGATTCCCGATGAAATCCCATTGAAAAGAGAATGA
This sequence comes from Oncorhynchus mykiss, assembly GCF_057628025.1. NCBI lineage: Eukaryota > Metazoa > Chordata > Actinopteri > Salmoniformes > Salmonidae > Oncorhynchus > Oncorhynchus mykiss. The sequence continues at coordinate 35,193,866 of NC_143050.1, read as the reverse complement.
CTTCAAAAAAATAAATTCTGAATGTTTTTTCCTCGGGGTTTCGCCTGCTATATAAGTTATGTTATACTCACAGGCATGATTCAAACAGTTTTAGAAACTTCAGAGTGTCTTCTATCCAATAGTAATAATAACATCTACTAATGATATGCATATCTTACCTTCTGGGGATGAGTAGCAGGCAGTTGAATTTGGGCATGCATTTAATCCAGAAGTGAAAATACTGCCCCCTGTCACCAAGAAGTTAAGATCTTTTGCCTGTCCACAACCATTCTCTTACCTGCCTCTTGGATTATAATAAATATCAGAGACTCGAACCATCTGCCTCCCGTGTCTGCATCTGGGTCTCGCCCTGTGTCCATATAGTTGGAAGGTGAACCTTTGCCACATTATGAGGTCCTGAGAGCTCTGGAGCAGGTTTTTCATCAAGGATCTATCTGTACTTTGCTCCGTTCATCTTTCCTTCGATTCTGACTAGTCTCCCAGTCCCTGCTGCTGAAAAACATCTCCACATCATGATGCTGCCACCACCATGGTTCACTGTGAGGATGGAGGCAGGTTTCCTCCAGACGTGACGCTTGGCATTCAAGCCAAAGAGTTAAATCTTGGTTTCATTAGACCATAGAATCGATAACATTGTAGTTACCCAACAATACTAAGCTAAATGACCGAGTGAAAAGAAGGAAGCCTGTACAGAATAAAAAGTATTCCAAAACGTGCATCCTGTTTGCAACAAGGCACTTAAGTAATTCTGCAGAAAATATGGCAATGAAATTAACTTTTTGTTCTGAATACAAAGCGTTACGTTTGTGGAAAATCCAACAGACCACATCAATGATATATCAGTCATATTTTCAAGCGTGATGGTGGTTGCATCATGTTATGTGTATGCTTGTCATCAGAACGTTTTTTCAGGATAAAAATAAACATAATACATGGCATAAGCACATGGCAAAATCATGGAGGAAAACCTGCTTCAGTCTGCTTTCCAACAGATACTGGAAGACAAATTCACCTTTCAGCAGGATAATAACCTAAAACACAAGGCCAAATCTACACTGGAGTTTCTTACCAATACGACATTGAATGTTCCTGAGTAGCCTAGTTACAGTTTTGACTTAAATCGGGTTGAAAATCTATGTCAAGGCTTGAAAATGTGAGTCTAGCAATGATCAACAATCAACTTGACAGAGCTTGAAGAATTTTATATATAATTATGGGCAACGCTCTTTAGAGACCTACTGTAACGGCAGATTTCCTCCTCTTCGTCTGAAGAGGAGTAAGGATCGGACCAAGATGCGGCGTGGTAAGTGTTCATGACGATTTTAATAACAAAAGCACTGAACACTATGAAATACAAAAACAATAAACTAATACGTGAAATAACAAAACCGAAAGAGTGCCGTGTGGTGAAAAACACAGACACGGAAACAAAACACCCACAAACCAAGACTGCCCACCCCAACTCATGCCATGACCATACTAAATAAAGACAAAACAAAGGAAAATAAAAGTCAGAACGTGACAATACCCCCCCAAAGGTGTGGACTCCGGCCGCAAAACCTGAACCTACAGGGGATGGTCTGGGTGGGCGTCTGTCCGCGGTGGCGGCTCTGGCGCAGGACGTGGACCCCACTTCACCATAGTTTTGGTGTGCCTCTTAGCCCGCCTCCATGGCCTCTTTTGAGCGACGACCCTCGCCGCCGATCTTGGACTGGGAACCCACGCCACGGGTCCCGAATGGATGATAGACTCCGGCAGCGCCAGACAGGCGGGAGACTCCGGCAGCGCCGGACAGGCGGGAGACTCCGGCAGCTCCGGAGTGAAGGGCGGCTCCGGCAGCTTCTGGCTGGCTGACGGCTCCGGCAGCTCCTGGTTGACTGACGGCTCCGGCAGCTCCTGGCTGGCTGACGGCTCCGGCAGCTCCTGGCTGGCTGACGGCTCCGGCAGGTCCTGGCTGACTGACGGCTCCGGCAGCTCCTGGCTGACTGACGGCTCCGGCAGCTCCTGGCTGACTACGGCTCAGGACAGACTGGCGGCTCTGACGGCTCAGGACAGACTGGCGGCTCTGACGGCTCAGGACAGACTGGCGTCTCTAGCAGCTCAGGACAGACGGGAGACTCTAGCGGCTCAGGACATACGGGAGACTCTAGCGGCTCAGGACATACGGGAGACTCTAGCGGCTCAGGACATACGGGAGACTCTAGCGGCTCAGGACATACGGGAGACTCTAGCGGCTCAGGACATACGGGAGACTCTAGCGGCTCAGGACATACGGGAGACTCTAGCGGCTCAGGACAGAGGGGAGACTCTAGCGGCTCAGGACAGACAGGAGACTCTGGTGGCTCAGGATAGACGGGAGACTCTGGCGGCTCTGGAGAGGAGGAAGGCTCTAGCATCGCTGGACAGGCGGGAGCACCTGTAGGCAAAAGGCGGAGAGACAGCCTGGTGCGGGGGGCTGCCACCGGAGGGCTGGTGCGTGAAGGTGGCACTGGATAGACCGGACTGTGCAGGCGCACTGGAGCTCTTGAGCACCGAGCCTGCCCAACCTTACCTGGTTGAATGCTCCCGGTCGCCCTGCCAGTGCGGCGAGGTGGAATAGCCCGCACTGGGCTGTTCTGGCGAACCGGGGACACCATGCGTAAGGCTGGTGCCATGTACGCCGGCCCAAGGAGACGCACTGGAGACCAGATGCATAGAGCCGCCTTCATGGCACCTGGCTCGATGCCCACTCTAGCCTGGCCGATACAAGGAGCTGGAATGTACCGCACCGGGTTATGCGCCCGCACCGGGGACACCGTGCGCTCCACAGCAGAACACGGTGCCTGCCCGGTCCCTCTCGCTCTCCGGTAAGCACAGGAAGTTAGTGCAGGTCTCCTACCTGGCTTCGCCACACTCCCTGTGTGCCACCCCCAATACATTTTTGGGGCTGCCTTTCGGGCTTCCTTGCCAGCCATGTTCCCTCATATCGCTGGCTCCTCTCTACGGCTGCCTCTGCTCTCCTAGCTGCCTCCACCTGTTCCCATGGGAGGCGATCCCTTCCAGCCAGGATCTCCTCCCATGTGTAGCAACCCTTGCCGTTCAAAACGTCCTCCCATGTCCGGAGTCCTGACATCACTGCCTCTCCTGCTGCTGCTGCCTGTTACCACGCCGCTTGGTCCTTGGTTGGTGGGTGTTTCTGTAACGGCTGATTTCTTCCTCTTCCTCTGAAGAGGTGTAGCATCGGACCAAGATGCGGCGTGGTAAGTGTTCATGATGATTTTAATGACAAAAGCACTGAACACTATGAAATACAAAAACAATAAACGAATACGTGAAATAACAAAACCGAAAGAGTACCATGTGGTGAAAAACACAGACACGGAAACAAAACACCCACAAACCAACAGTGAAACCCAGGCTACCTAAGTATGATTCTCAATCAGAGACAACCAACGACACCTGCCTCTGATTGAGAACCATACTAGGCCGAACACAGAAATAGAAAAACATAGAAACACAAAACATAGACTGCCCACCCCAACTCACGCCCTGACCATACTAAATAAAGACAAAACAAAAGAAAATAAAGGTCAGAATGTGACACTTCCCCAAAAATACTCACAGTTGTAATCGCTGTCAAAGGTGCTTCTACAATGTATTGACTCAGGGTGTGAGTACCTATGTAACATGAAATATTTCTGTATTTTCTTTTCAATAAATTAGAAAACATTTCTAAAAACATGTTTTCACTTTGTCATTATGGGGTATTGTGTGTAGACGGGTTAGAAATTTGCTTTTGTAATCCATTTTGAATTCAGCCTTTAACACAACAAAATGTGGAATAAGTCAAGGTGTATAAATACTTTCTGAAGGCACTGTATCTGGAGCGAATAGTGCATTAAGATACTGCAGTGCAAGCTTGGCCGCCATAAGCCCGTCCTTGGGCTCGTGCTCTCGGACCCAGGTTCGAATGTCGTGTGGTAGAACTTGTAGAAGTTGCTCGAGGATGATGACCTCCCCGATTTCGTCCTGTGTCTTCTCCCCCGGTCGAACCCATCGTCGGTAGAGACCCTTGAGGCGGTGGTACGTCTCTGTCGGTGACTCACCCGATGGCGTTGATGCAGCTCTGAAGCGTTGACGGTAGGTTTCCTGTGAGATGTCAAACTTCACCAGCAGCGCTTCCTTCAAGCCCTTGTAGACATTGGCCAGCCCCTCATCCATTGCTGTGTAAGCCTCTAAGGCCTTGCCCGTGAGCAATGGGACAAGCCTGCAGGCCCACTCTACCTCAGGCCACTGCCACGTCTTAGCCATGCGCTCAAACCTCAGCAGGTAGTTTTCAATGTCCTCCCCCTGCTGGTATGAGGGCATCTTTGGCTCCTTCCTCAGGAATGCTGGAAGCTGGACGTTAACACTGCTGGACTGGTCTCCTGGTGCTGGCCTCATTACTGCTTGGGGTGCCTGCTGTGGAGTTGAAGTCCCTGCTGCATCGAGCCTTTGTCGTCCTGGTGTTGGAAGACCCAATCTTGGGCTCTCACTGACGAGTTCCGCCTGGTGGGGAGCTGTGAGGATAGATTGGCGTAGGCCACGTAACTCCTGCTTGAGGTCTTCGTCCCTCCTCTCAAGGCAGGTGAAAAGTTGCTGAAAAAGGGTTACCATGGTTGGGTGTGGTTCTGGTCCCCCAACTGCTCCTTCAGTCAGCAGCTCACCCTGTTCTGGTTGTCTTTGGCCCCGCGGTCGGGCTCCTAGTTTCTCATACTTGACCTCTTCTTCTCCAGACGATTCCATGGTATTCCACCCCGGTTCAACTTCAGGTACCTTTTCTGACAGTTGCTGCTGTTGCTGAGAACGCAATCCTGTACGCATTCCTTTACCTCTCTTGTTGGAATTCACTGATTTGCGGTACGCCATCCCACCACTGCCACCATATGTCACGTAGAGTAGGCCAGAAGGCTAAACTGGATAACCTAACCTCTATCAAAATAAAAAGATGGCGGAGCCGCAAAAGTTCTTCTGTGCAAAGGTGTTTATTTACAAGTGATTCCGGAACAAAAAACAACAGTACTGCCATCAACGTCTACCTTATGGGACAGCTTAAAAACAATGCTGCCCCATCCACAGCTCAATCCAAAAAATGCCTCCTTAGAGACTGGAGAGAGGCTCCTTTTGTAGGGCTAGCCCCTCCCCTCAGAACAATTAACCCTAATTAATTAATCAATTAACAATACAAACCTACATTTTCCATGAACTAAACATACTAAAGGATATACATTGCAACACGGTTTTAAACAATATCACAACATAACATTTACAACATTACATCACTACTGACAATATCTTTCAATATATGTCCATATGCATTAATGAGCCATTTGGGACAGGCACTATAAAGCCAACCCAATTCCCTTAGCTCGGGTCCTTTTCCAGCACACCCGGAAGCTACAGAGATGGAGAGAGAGGAACAGAACAAACAAACAATGCGCTCATCCACAACATTGATAAGTATAATAATTATTGTATCTCTCAAATATGAACATTGACAAGTGTGAAATGCCTGCACCAAGACAGAACTTAATTTGTGTGTCGACCCACATTGTTAACTTATGGTATAATGGCGCAGGGAGGAGTGATAAATATGTGTGTGCGTTAAAGAACCAAATGCTGCCCGCGGCCAGTGACGGACTTCTACGTCACAGCGACCAAGCTTTAACTTCCTGACTGATGTCTTGAGATGTTGCTTCAATATATCCACATAGTTTTCCTCCCTCATGATGCCATCTATTTTGTGAAGTGCACCAGTCCCTCCTGTAGCAAAGCACCCCCACAACATGATGCTGCCACCTCCGTGTTTCATGGTTGGGATGGTGTTCTTCGGCTTGCAAGCTTCCATCTTTTTACTCCAAACATAACGATGGTCATTATGGCCAAACAGTTCTCTTTTTGTCTCATCAGTCTAGAGGACATTTCTCCAAAAAGTATAATAAGTCCCCATGTGCAGTTGCAAACCATAGTCTGGCTTTTCATGGCGGTTTTGGAGCAGTGGCATCTTCCTTGCTGAGCGGCCTTTCAGGTTATGTCGATATAGGACTCATTTTACTGTGGATATAGATACTTTTGTACCTGTTTCCTCCAGCATCTTCACAAGGTCCTTTGCTGTTATTCTGGGATTGATTTGCACTTTTCGCACCAAAGTACATTCATCTCTAGCAGACAGAATGCGTCTCCTTCCTGAGCGGTATGATGGCTGCGTGGTCCCATGGTGTTTATACTTGTGTACTATTGTTTGTACAGATGAACGTGGTACCTTCAGGCATTTGGAAATTGCTCCCAAGGATAAACCAGACTTGTGGAGGTCTACAATTTTTTTCTGAGGTCTTGGCTGATTTCTGTTGATTTCCCATGATGTCAAGCAAAGAGGCACTGAGTTTGAAGTTAGACCTTGAAACACATCCACAGTTACACCTCCAATTGTCTCAAATTATGTCAATTAGCCTACCAGAAGCTTCTAAAGCCATGAAATAATTATCTGGAATTTTCCAAGCTGTTTAAAGGCACAGTCAACTTAGTGTATGTAAACTTCTGACCCACTGGAATTGTGATACAGTGAATTATAGGTGAATTCATCTGTCTGTTGTCACGTTCTGACCTCTATTTCTGTTGTTTTGTATTTATTTAGTATGGTCAGGGCGTGAGTTGGGTGGGCAGTCTATGTTTGTTTTTCTATGTTTTGGGGCATTTCTATGTTTTCGGCCTAGTATGGTTCTCAATCAGAGGCAGGTGTCATTAGTTGTCTCTGATTGAGAATCATACTTAGGTAGCCTGGGTTTCACTGTGTGTTTGTGGGTGATTGTTCCTGTCACTGTGTTTGTCGTCACAGGATAGGACTGTTTTGCGTTCTCACATTTCTTGTTTTCGTTAGTTTGTTCATGTGTAGTGATTTATTAAAATATGAACAACCACCACGCTGCGCTTTGGTCCGCTTCTCCTCCTCCTACAGACGAACGCCCTTACAGAATCACCCACCGCAACAGGACCAAGCGGCGTGGTAACGGGCAACAGCGGCACAAGGAGGAATGGACTTGGGATGATGTGTTGGACGGCAAGGGTTGCTACACATGGGAGGAGATCCTGGCGGGAAAGGATCGCCTTCCATGGGAACAGGTGGAGGCAGCGAGGAGAGCAGAGGCAGCCGGAGAGAGGAGCCGGCGATATGAGGGAACACGGTTGGCAAGGAAGCCCGGGAGTCAGCCCCAAAAATTTCTTGGGGGGGGGCTAACAGGGAGTATGGCTACGCCAGGTAGGAGACCTGAGCCAACTTCCTGTGGTTACCGGGGGGCTAGAGAGACCGGGCAGGCACCGTGTTATGCTGTGGAGCGCACGGTGTCCCCAGTGCGGGTGCACAGCCCGGTGCGGTACATTCCAGCTCCGTGTATCGGCCGGGCTAGAGTGGGCATCGAGCCAAGTGCCATGAAGCCGGCTCTACGCATCTGGTCTCCAGTGCGTCTCCTTGGGCCGGCTTACATGGCACCAGCCTTGCGCACGGTGTCCCCGGTTCGCCTGCATAGCCCAGTGCGGGCTATTCCACCTCGCCGCACTGGCAGGGCGACCGGGACCATTCAACCGGGTAAGGTTGGGCAGGCTCGGTGCTCAAGAGCTCCAGTGCGCCTGCACGGCCCGGTCTATCCGTCACCACCTCCACGCACCAGCCCTCCGGTGGCAGCTCCCCGTACCAGGCTGTCTCTCCGGCCCATCCTTGCAGGGGCTTCCTCCTCTCCAGCGCTGCCGGAGTCTCCCGCTTGTTCGGCGCTAGGAGAGCTACTCAGCCCAGCGCCGCCAGCGCCGCCCGTCTGCCCAACGCCGCCAGCGCCGCCCGTCTGCCCAGCGCCGCCAGCGCCGCCCGTCTGCCCAGCGCCGCCAGTGCCGCCCGTCTGCCCAGCGCCGCCAGTGCCGCCCGTCTGCCCAGCGCCGCCAGTGCCGCCCGTCTGCCCAGCGCCGCCAGTGCCGCCCGTCTGCCCAGCGCCGCCAGTGCCGCCCGTCTGCCCAGCGCCGCCAGTGCCGCCCGTCTGCCCAGCGCCGCCAGTGCCGCCCGTCTGCCCAGCGCCGCCAGTGCCGCCCGTCTGCCCGGAGCCGCCAGTGCCGCCCGTCAGCCAGGGGCCGCCAGTGCCGCCTGTCAACCAGGGGCCGCCAGTGCCGCCAGTCAGCCAGGGGCCGCCAGTGCCGCCAGTCAGCCAGGGGCCGCCAGTGCCGCCAGTCAGCCAGGGGCCGCCAGTGCCGCCAGTCAGCCAGGGGCCGCCAGTGCCGCCAGTAAGCCAGGGGCCGCCAGTGCCGCCAGTCAGCCAGGGGCCGCCAGTGCCGCCAGTCAGCCAGGGGCCGCCAGTGCCGCCAGTCAGCCAGGGGCCGCCAGTGCCGCCAGTCAGCCAGGGGCCGCCAGTGCCGCCAGTAAGCCAGGGGCCGCCAGTAAGCCAGGGGCCGCCAGTGCCGCCAGTCAGCCAGGGGCCGCCAGTAAACCAGGGGCCGCCAGTGATGTCAGTCAGCCAGGGGCCGCCCGAGCAGCTGCCCCTCTGTCCAGAGCAGCTGTCGCCCCTCTGTCCCAAGCTGCTGCCGCCCCTCTGTCCCGAGCAGCTGTCCCTCTGTCCCGAGCAGCTGTCCCTCTGTCCCGAGCAGCTGTCCCTCTGTCCCGAGCAGCTGTCCCTCTGTCCCGAGCTGCTATCGCCCCTCTGTCCCGAGCTGCTATCGCCCCTCTGTCCCGAGCTGCTATCGCCCCTCTGTCCCGAGCTGCTATCGCCCCTCTGTCCCAAGCAGCTGCCCCTCTGTCCCGAGCAGTTGTCCCTCTGTCCCGAGCAGCTGCTTCACCTCTGTCCCGAGCTGCCCCTCTGTCCCGAGCAGCCTCTCTGTCCAGTGGGGTCATTGAGAGGGGTGGCCATGGTGAGTAAGCCAGGGAGGCGGACAATAAGGCGGACTAAGACAATGGTGAAGTGGGGTCCGCGTCCCGCGCCAGAGCCGCCACCGCGGACAGACGCCCACCCAGACCCTCCCCTATAGGTCAAGGTTTTGCGGCCGGAGTCCGCACCTTTGGGGGGGGGTACTGTCACGTTCTGACCTCTATTTCTGTTGTTTTGTATTTATTTAGTATGGTCAGGGCGTGAGTTGGGTGGGCAGTCTATGTTTGTTTTTCTATGTTTTGGGGCATTTCTATGTTTTCGGCCTAGTATGGTTCTCAATCAGAGGCAGGTGTCATTAGTTGTCTCTGATTGAGAATCATACTTAGGTAGCCTGGGTTTCACTGTGTGTTTGTGGGTGATTGTTCCTGTCACTGTGTTTGTCGTCACAGGATAGGACTGTTTTGCGTTCTCACATTTCTTGTTTTCGTTAGTTTGTTCATGTGTAGTGATTTATTAAAATATGAACAACCACCACGCTGCGCTTTGGTCCGCTTCTCCTCCTCCTACAGACGAACGCCCTTACATCTGTAAACAATTGTTGGAAAAATTAGTTGTGTCACGCACAAAGTAGATGTCCTAACCGACTTGCCAAAACTATAGTTTGTTAACAAGAAACTTGTGTAGTGGTTGAAAAACGAGTTTCAATGACTCCAACGTAAGTCTATCTAAACTTCCGACTTCAACTGTAAGTACCTCTCTGCAGCCGCCAACGCAACATGTATTTTCCGTGATTTTACATTTCATTCGTGCAGTAAATCAAATCAAATCAAAGTTGATAAGGATGGCAGTGAATAATAAGAAGCTAATCTTACTGAAGGACAAATTGATGTCACTCTGTATTGGCCTAGGACTACTACTCACCTTTGACCCTAGCTTAGAAAACTCTAGGCGGCATTCTGCCTTCTACCTAAATATTTTCAGCCACTAACTTCACTACTTCATGTGAACGTTTAGAAACATCAATAATTATCGCTTGTGAGACTTCCATTTGAGCGTCTGGGTTCTTAAACAAAACCCCCCCGTGAAGAAGACTCCGTCGCCATTGACTCTTATACAGTATGTAATGTAATGGAACTGAGAATCATGATCAAGGGCGACCTTGAGCCATCATCCTCTACTCTCTTCATTGCCTCAGCATAAGACACCTTCTGTTCTACTCTGACCCTGCCAACCTCAACTTCTCTCGCACTGGGCACTTCTGATCCCCAGCAACATGGGCACCCCCACAATTGATGCAATTTTCACACCGATACTACACACTTCTTTGTCTCATGCCCTCCTGCACACTTCTCACATCTCAGAATCTCCCTCCTACACACGGTTGCAACATGACCATAAGCTTGGCATCTGAAATACCTTAGTGAATTCAGCACAAAAGCTGTCGCGGGATAACTGACATATCCTAAAATGACTATCAGGCAAAGACTCCTCTTCAAAACTCAAAAGGAAGTTGTCTTCTCAGTTTCACCACGCTTGCCACCGGGTCTGCGTCGCAACCAAACGCCGGGTGTCACAGACACAGGGAATCTTCATGAGTTGCTCCACCTCGACACTTAACGGCACCCCAGTAATCCCTCCTTTCAAAGGCGACCTGCTCCCTAGAGAAAAACAAATCACAGGTCTTGTCCCTAGGCACGTGACGCAGTGATCCCGCTCCCTCTGGACGGAAGAAACGCAGAGAATCATCACACGTCCACTTCGAGCTACCAGCTTTAACAGTACGCAACCGTTTTCCTACCCAGCCTGAGACTACATGAGGATCAACCAAAAGGCAGGGAATCACCTTCTCCAAAAATATCACTCCCACTGGGCCATTGCATGACCATCGGAGTGAGGCGCAGACTGAGGTCTTCGCCACACCTACCACCACATCCTCACTCCCGTCTGGCAACATTTCTGAGCCTTCAAAGAGAGCACAATATAATTTGTACTTGACGCCATTCTTCCTCAACACACATCTCCCCACTGCACTCAGCCCTTCTCCTTCTCCCTCGCTGTCCACAACCACATCTATCTGTTCACCATGCTCATGCCACGACTTCATCAGCTGTACTGCTTGCAAAACACGCACTGATGGCCTTTCTCCAGTCTGTTCCTTAGCCCATTTTAATATATCTGGCCTCACCATGCTCCCAAAATGTGCCACAGTCGTCAGCCAGGTCTCCTCCTCGTCATCCTTTTTAGCAAACAATGCTGTAAGTGCTGTGGATTTTATATGGTGGTTAGCAACCAACTTTAAGGTGCATTACCGCCAACAACTAGCCTGGAGTGTGGACCAGAGACAGGGAAGGTCTAAATCCTACCCATTATTCTCGTCTCCCTAAGGAAACTTACTACAAAATGAATTATTACATCCCTTGAAGATTTTCTCAGTTGTTCATTTAAGCTTGGCTCTTCAACATCATTACTCCTTATATCTAATAACAATCTCTCCCTTTCCCTCCCATACTGCTGGCACTGAAATAGAACGTGTTCCACTCTCTCCAGCTCCTCCTGACAGTGGTCACACCTCCCAGTCGAATGTTTTCCTACCAACCAATTTCAGTGAACAGTTGAGCCTTGTATGTCCCAGTCTCAGTCTTGTGATTACAGTTTACACCCTTCTCCTCCTCATTCCGCTATAGGTCCACATGAGCTGGTACCGAGAGGAACATCACAAATACTCACCCTATACAAGCACAGCAAAAACCTCATGCAATACATCTTGTCTGATGTATTGATGAATTTAAGCTCATCAGTGCTGCACTGGAGTCAGAGGCGACCCTGTCTGGCCTCACCTCCTCCACACTCTGCAGCCAAAGGCATGGGCAGCAACTCCATTGTGTAAACAGATAAGGAATATGTTGCTCTTTTTGTCACTGCCACCTCAGGAACACTAAAGCTGCTCCCCCCCTGTTTTAGGGTCCTTAGATCCATCTGTGAATATATTCAGGAAAGCATAGTTCTGTGTTCTTAAATCTTCACTTGCAATATTTACTGAATCTTACCCTCTCAAACAACCCTAGATATATCTGCATCGGCATCATGAGTTGTTCACCCACGACTGTGTGGCCACACACGCCTCCAACTCAATCATCCGGTTTAGTAGTAGGCCTGATTACCAACAATGATGAGACAGCCTACAGGGAGGAGGTGAGGGCCCAGGGAGTGGTACTAGGGAAATAACCTCTCCCTCAACGTCAACAAAATGAAGGAGCTGATCATGGACTTCCGGAAAAAGCAGAGGGAACACAGCTTCTATCTCGTCAGACTGTTAAGTAGCCATCACTGGCCGGCTACCACCTGGTTACTCAATCCTGCACCTTAGAGTCTGCTGCCCTACGTACATAGACATGGAAACACTAGTCACTTGAATAATGTTTACATACTGCTTTACTCATTTCATATGTATATACTGTATTCTATTCTACTGTATTTTAGTCAATACCACTTCGACATTGCTTATCTTAATATTTATATATTTCTTAATTCCATTATTTTACTTTTAGATTTGTGTGTATTGCTGTGAATTGTTAGATATCACTGCACTATTGGAGCTAGGAACACCAGTATTTCGCTACACCCGCAATAACATCTGCTAAATATATGTATGGGACCAATAAGGTTTGATTTGACTTTCAACGTGGCACTGTCATAGGATGCCACCTTCCAATCAAGTCAATTTATAAAATTTCTGCTCTGCTAGAGCTGCCCCGGTCATATTTAAGTGCTGTTATTGTGAAGTGGAAACATCTAGGAGCAACAATGGTTCAGCAGCGAAGTGGTAGGCCACACAAGCTCACAGAATGGGGCAGCCGAGTGCTGAAGCGCCTAAAGTCATCTGTCCTCGGTTGTAACACTCACTACCGAGTTCCAAACTGCCACTGGAAGTGACGTCACCACAAGAACTGTTCATCGGGAGCTTCATGAATTGGGTTTCCATGGCCGAGCAGCCTCACACAAGCCTAAGATCACCATGCACGATGCCAAGCGTCGGCTGGAGTGATGTAAAGCTTTCTGCCATTGGACCCTGGAGCAGTGGAAACACGTTCTCTGGAGTGATTAACCATGCTTCACCATCTGGCAGTCTGACAGACAAATCTGGGTTTGGCAGATGCCAGGAGAACGCTGCCTGCCCCAATACATAGTTCCAACTGTAAAGTTTGTTGGAGGAGGACTAATGGTCTGGGGCTGTTTTCCATGGTTCAGGCTAGGCCCCTTAGTTCCAGTGGAAATCCTAACGTTACGGCATACAATGACATTCAAGACGATTCTGTTCTTCCAACTTTGTAGAAACAGTTTGGGGAAGGCCCTTTCCGGTTTCAGCATGACAATGCCCCCATGCACAAAGCGAGGTCCATACGAAAAAATTTAAAAACTTAGAGCAACCCAAGAAAACATTCCCAAACTACAAACTTTTAAATGGATTGTAATAATATTGTAATGCTGTTCTAAACGTTTTCTCCAAATCAGCTCTAAAGTCAGAAACAATCCCACAATGCATCTCAAACAGCCAGCAGCACCAGCAGAGACTGAGCATTATATGGGTTCCTGAGTGGCACAGTGGTCTAAGGCACTACATCTCAGTGTAAGAGGCGTCACTATAGTCCATGGTTCCAAAACAGGCTGAATCACATCTGGCTGTGATTGGGAGTCCTGTTCGGCGGCTCACAATTGGCCCAGCTTCGTCCGGGGTAGGCAGACATTGTAAGTAATAATTTAGCCACCCTTTAACCGTCTGCCAGCGGTTGGTAGCTAACTGCTGACGCTGTCGTAGACAGTACAAGTCTATGGGAAAGAGTCGTTTTCAAGGTGTTTGTGGGGGCTCCGGGGTTGCGATAATTCAGTCTTTCTGTGGCTCTGAGGGAGTTTTAAACTGAAATGCGACACTTCGACCATGTATCCAATCATGGATCGGGTGGCAGGTAGCCTAGTGGTTAGAGCATTGGACCAGTAACCATATGGTTTCTGGATTGAATCCCTGAGCTGACATGGTAAAAATATGTCATTCTGCCCCTGAGCAAGGCAGTTAACCCACTGTTCCCTGGGCACCGTGGATGTCAATTAAGGCAGCCCTCTGCAACTCTCTGATGCGGAAGTCACATTTCAGTTGAATACATTCAGTTAGACAACTGACTAAGTATTCCCCCTTTCCCCATTTAGGAGAAACCCCAGAGCCATACCTTTTTGGAAGGGGCGTATTGTGGATTTTGCTCCATGAGAAGGTACATTTTCTATCTTTGGTTACAGTTGCAGTTGCAATTTGGTTACAGTTGCTCATTGTTAAAGAGGCAGCAGATAACGTTGCTGTAGCTAGCTATCTTCTTCCTCCATTTTTGAATACATTTGTGGCTATTTCTTTTCTAGCTGACAAAATAAGTGAAATGGATTTTGTTTGTGTACTGCCATATGTTGATAACATAGCTGAGTTTGCCACTGGTATGGGCTAGTAAATATCCCAAACCTAGCCAGTTAGACAGTGATAGCCGCAAGCTAAAACCAGAAAGAGTGGGAGGAGAGAATTCACGTTTGGTTTCATCTTTTGCTGGCTTGCTAAAGTTCACTCAAATATGTTTTGATATATGTTTGATTCAATTAGATTTGTATTCTATACAGATTGTAATTCTGTCAATAAATTGTGAATATTGTAGAAAAAATCCTAACAGCCGTGAAGTGCCACCAGCTTACCATGTACAGTTGGCTGCAGGCAATATGTTCATCCATCATGTGATTCATAGAAAATTACAATCTTGCTTTCGGGGCTTTCTGGCAGTCTTTGTGTTTTAAGTTAAAACCCATGTATAACAACAACAACAAAAAAACATGTATATTAGTTAATATGCGTACAGCACCAACTACATACATATCTGATGAGGTCCATTATCTGCGACCTGGACTTTAACCTTTTTTAAACTGATTGTCGTATTGGTTGATTCAATTGGACTTTATTAATGTAATGAGTAATGAGAAAACTTGAGGAAACAGCACATTTACAGAGTGCAATGGCTACAATGAATGGCTAAATGACTTACGGACACGAAAGGTCTGCGGAGCTCCTATGACGACACTAGCAAGCTGAGTCAGCTAGCTAACCACACCCTTTATGATAGTTATCTGGCATGCTAGCTAGCCTGACTGCTACACCCAAAATAATTGTGTTTGCAACCACAACAGACACGTTTAATCTTAACAAATGTCTTAAACAATGTCCAAAATAACATAGAAGCCTGTTAGAAAAAAAGCTGTTTTTATAAAATGTACAGGCAAAATAATAATCACTACAAAATACCTCCAGATCTGGTTACACTTCCGCATTCTGTTCAACATCCGGCATCCATGTCTGACCCAGTCCAGCTCGTTTGACTTCAAGGGCTCAAGACGAACTGTATAGCACACCTGGACAGCCCCACCAGGGGGAGCCCTCGAGTGGATGTTGAACTGGATTCGGAAGTTGAACGAGCAAGACGTCCCCGTCCACCTCAGAGTTATAGCTGCCTCTCATCTGATGAGTGGAACTGTGTTTTCTATTGCAGCTCGCTTGCAGTGTTTAGCTATCTCTTTGAAAATAACTTGTGTGCGAAACATTGTTGCATTTCAACTTTAAGATCAACGGTTACTTTTGTGTGCTGAACGTGAAAAATATGTTTGCAACGGGAAGTAATAGTTGTACGTTTCGAGTGGGAGCGGCTAAGCCTAACTGTTGTGTTTTTGAACTCTTGTGATTGGGACCTACTGGCTTAGTATGTCAGAGTTAGTGGGCTGCGTATTCTTTAACAGCATTACTGTGTGTGAATTTCCATCAGACCTATGTGCTTTACATAAAGTGCGCTCTCCTACAATGGAGTGCACTGGTATTACGGTCACTGTTCATTCGGCATCCAAAACTTGTCACACTCACACCCTTTGACGTGTCCCTGTCGCCGTGTGATAGTGATGGTGTCAGGCTACCATAGGTTGTGTATGCAGTGTGGTTCTTGTTACTGGTAGCATTATCCGTGAGGGTGCTGTCTCTGTGTGAGTGGCAGCCCGTAGCGTGGCTCAGCCTCAGGCCTGTTTGATTCAGTTGGGTGCATTAAGTGATGCTATTTTTTTGTAATTTTTCTTGATTTTTGAGTTTGGTACGACGTGTTGGAAGCTTTTTTTCACCCCCACTGAAGACAGAAGACCTCAAAACCAAAAATTCATGCACCTTACCCTCAGGTTCCATTTACTATTTATTCAAACATAAAGCCTATAGTAGTGGTGGTCAGTGCCATTTACGATGAGGGAGGACGCTTTTTTTTAATGAGCATGGCCTTATTTCTATTACAGCATATTGGATGACTTTCATTCATATTTCATTCACCCAGTTCATTGTAACATCGATAGGTTTAGGCTACTACATGATACTCAAATTGTCCCTATACCCATCATGGGGTTGCTACAACCTAGCCTATGAATGAAAGATTACAACATAGGTGCACACAGATAGAGAGAAGAATTTGAGGTGAAAGACAGTGACACATTCAATACCGCCTTACCTTGCCTGCATCTAGCTGATCTAGAGCGTAATCATTAGCCCAACAGCTGCACATGAGAGTTTCTATTGGACAAATTCAAGTATGTTTATCCCTGTTTCGTTCCATTTGCTTCCGTTTAAGAAACTTTTTCCAACAGAATCGGTGGAATGAATACACCTCTGATCACACATAAACACAGCTCACTTTCATAGCAGCCACGCTGTATTCCTTCTGGCATCTATGCGTTCTCCCCCTCTCACCTTTTCCCTTTGTTTGTGGACTTCAATGCACAACACATCAGCTGTATGTGATCAGGCGGGAAAAAAAATCCAAACCAAACCATATCATAACTGCTACACACAGCCTAAATTGTTGTCACCATATTAGCTAAAGTAACGTCATAGTCAACATAGCTAATAGAACTAATGCGTTAGTAAACCCGCTACAATCATGCAGTAACGTTACAGTGTATAGTCACTAAGCAGTTTAGCAGGTGCAATAAATTAATAAAACCAAAAGCTTACCTTGACTTGGAAGAGTTCAAGTGCTGTGTTGGATAGTCATTGACAGATAGGTAACATAGCATCCCTCTGTTTGAGCAGGTTGTTTTGAGTAGACTAAACTAGCTAGCTGCATTTGCTAGTTAAATAAGTGAAACAAAAAATATATGTATAAAATCTCTCTCTCTCTCTTGCTTTTCCTTCATTTCTTAAGAAAGACATTTTTTATGTCTGTTAATCTATTGTATTTCTATCTCTTTCGGGTCAACTACAGAACTCACCACATGTTATGAACTGCACTGCTAGCTAGCTGTAACTTATGCTTTCAGTACTAGATTACTTCTCTGATCCTTTGATTGGGTGGACAACATGTCAGTTCATGCTGCAAGAGCTCTGATAGGTTGGAGGATGTCCTCCAGAAGTTGTCATAATTACTGCGTAAGTCTATGGAAGGGGGTGAGAACCAGCCTCCTAGGTTTTGTATTGAAGTCAGTGAGGAGGACGGAAGTTAGCTGTCCTCTGGCTACACATTGGTGCTACCCTACAGACTGCTGCTGAGGCTACTGTATGCTGCAGCTGTACATAGTCTGTCGGTAAATAGCCCACCCATTTTACCTACCTCATCCCTGTGCTGTTTTTATTTATTTACTTTTCTGTTCTTTTGCACACCAATATCTCTACCTGTACATGACCATCTGATCATTTATCACTCCAGTGTTAATCTGCAAAATTGTAATTATTCGCCTACCTCCTCATGCCTTTTGCACACAATGTATATAGACTCTCCTTTTTTCTACTGTGTTATTGACTTGTTAATTGTTTACTCCATGTGTAACTCTGCGTTGTCTGTTCATACTGCTATGCTTTATCTTGGCCAGGTCGCAGTTGCAAATGAGAACTTGTTCTCAACTAGCCTACCTGGTTAGATAAAGGTGAAATAAAATAAAAAAAATAAAAAATAAAATGCCTTCATTGCAGAACAGTGTGTTTTAATAAATTATTCGGTGACATTAATATTTTTTGTGATGTTTTATCTAAGAAGGATAACTTTTTAAATGTTTAACAATTTACATTTTTTACTACATTCTCTGAGGAGGATGGTCTTCCCCTTCCTCTGAGGAGCCTCCACTGGCACACAGTACTAAGTCATACCTGTAGATCACTATTAAACAGGATGTATAGAGCGAGCAGAATATTGAATCTAAATCAATAGAGCAGAGTACGGTAGAGCAGAGTACAGTAGAGCAGAGCATAGCAGGGGCAGAGTCGAGCAGAGCGGAGCAGAGCAGAATAGATCAGAGCAGTGTGTATTGACATAGGTCTTATTTATAGTAGGTTAGTTCTGATTGCAGGGTCATTAATCAGGCCTAGATTACCCTATCAATGAACCTGCCAGATCCGCTTTGTTTGGAAAGTGCTTGTGTGCAGAGGGAGAGGGAGGGGGCAGGGGGCAGGGGGGGTTGACACACACACATACACACACACACAGCCCTCCATCCCACTGAGTTTGTTTAATTAAACAGAGCTATTCACTCAGTATTCAGTGCCTTCAGAAAGTATTCACACCCCTTTACCTTTTCCACATTAGGTTGTGTTACAAAGTGAGATTCAAATATATATATTTTTTACATTTTTGGTCAGTGATCTGCAATATGAAAAGTAAAACGCTAACATATCTTCATTAGATAAGTATTCACCCCCCTGAGACAATACACCTTTGGCAGTGATTACAGCCGTGAGTTTTTTGGGTAAGTCTCTAAGAACGTTGCATACCTGGATTGCACAATATTTTCCCATTATTCTTTAAAAAATTCTTCAAGCTCTTTTAAGTTGGTTGTTGATCATTGCTAGAAATCCCTGAGCAGGTTCTTTCCTCTCTGGCAACTGAGTTAGGAAGGACACATGTACAGTGCCATCGGAAAGTATTCCCATTGTCATCGGAAAGTATACCCATTGACTTTTTCCACATTTTGTTACATTACAGCCTTATTCTAAAAATGATTTTTTTTTTTATCTCAGCAATCTACACACAATACCTTATTTACATAAGTATTCAGACCCTTTGCTGTGAAACTCAAAATTGAGCCCAGGTCTACAACTTCATCAGAGTCAACCTGTGGTAGATTCAATTGATTGGACATGATTTGGAAAGACACAACCCTGCCTATATAAGGTCACACAGTTGACAGTGCATGTCAGAGCAAAAACCAAGGCATGAGGTCAAAGGAATTGTCCGTAGGATTGTGGATTGTGTCGAGGCAAAGATCTGGGGAAGGGTACCAAAAAATGTCTGCTGCATTGAAGGTCCCACAGAACAGTGGCCTCCATCAGACTAAATGGAAGAAGTTTGGAACCACCAAGACTCTTCCTAGAGCTGGCCGCCCGGACAACTGAGCAATCGAGCGAGAAGAGCCTTGGTCAGGGAGGTAACCAAGAACCCGATGGTCACTCTGACAGAGCTCTAGAGTTCCTCTGTGGAGATGGGAGAACCTTCCAGAATGACAACCATCTCTGCAGCACTCCACCAATCAGGCCTTTATGATAGAGTGACCATATGGAAGCCAATCCTCAGTAAAAGGTACATGACAACCTACTTGGAGTTGAATTCTTCGGCCTGAAGCACGTATATCCTTCCAACGAGACATTAAAAACTGTAATATCTTATGTTTCCCCGAGTTGTGGCTGAATGACAACATTAAGAACATACAGCTGGCAGGTTATACTCTCCACCGGCAGGACAGAACAGCAGCCTCTGGTAAGACATAGGACAGGGGCCTATGCATATCTGTGAACGACAGCTGATTCACGATAACTAAGGAAGTCTCGAGGTTTTGCTCACCTGAGGTAGATTATCTCATGATAAGCTGTAGACCACACTATCTACCTAGAGAGTTTTCATCTGTATTTTTCGTAGCCGTCTACATACCACCATAGACCGATGCTGGCACTAAAACCGCACTCAATGAGCTGTATACGGCCATAAGTAAACAGGAAAATGTTCATCCAGAGGCGGCGCTCCTAGTGACCGGGGACTTTAATGCAGGGAAACTCAAATCAGTTTTTACCTCATTTCTACCAGCATTTTAAATGTGCATAACGAGGGGGGAAAATTATAGACCACCTTTACTCCACACACAGAGACGCTCTCAAAGCTCTCCCTCGCCCTCCATTTGGCAAATCTGACCATAATTCTATTCTCCTGATACCTGCTTACAAGCTCAAATTAAAGCAGGAAGAACCAGTGACTCGGTCTATAAAAAGTGGTCAGATGAAGCATATGCTAAACTACAGGACTGTTTTGCTATCACAGACTGGAATATGTTTCGGGATTCTTCCTATGGAATCCTATGGTGTACTCTTCCATTGAAGAGTACACCACATCAGTCACTGGCTTTATCAATATGTGCATCGAGGACGCCATCCCCACAGTGACTGTACGTACATAACCCAACCAGAAGCCATGGATTACAGGCAACATTCGCACTGAGCTAAAGGGTAGAGCTGCCGCTTTCAAGAAGCGGGATTCCAACCCGGAAGCTTATAAGAAATCCTACTATGACCTCAGATGAACCGTCAAACAGGCAAAGAATCGATACAGGACTAAGATCGAATCATCCTACACCGGCTCCGAAGCGCGTCGGATGTGGCAGGGCTTGCAAACCCATTACAAACTACAAAGGGAAGCACAGCTGAGAGGTGCCCAGTAACATGAGCCTACCATACCAAATAACTTCTATGCTCGCTTCAAGGCAAGTAACACTGAAACATGAATGAGAGCATCAGCTGTTCCGGATGACTGTGTGATCACTCTCTCCGCAGCCGATGTGAGTAAGACCTTCAAACAGGTCAACATTCACAAGGCCGCAGGGCCAGACGGATTACCAGGACGTGTACTCTGAGCATGCGCTGACCAACTGGCAAGTGTCTTCACTGACATTTTCAACCTCTCCCTGTCTGAGTTTGTAATACCAACATGTTTCAAGCAGACCACCATAGTCCCTGTGCCCCAAAAAACTCAGGTAACCTGCCTAAATGACTACCGACCCGTAGCACTCACATCTGTAGTCATGAAATGCTTTGAAAGGCTGGTCATGGCTCACATCACCACCATTATCCCAGAAACCCTAGACCCACTCCAATTTGCATACCGCACCAACAGATCCACAGATGATGCAATCTCTATTGCACTCCACACTGCCCTTTCACACCTGGACAAAAGGAACACCTATGTGAGAATGCTATTCATTGACTACAGCTCAGCGTTCAACACCATAGTGCCCTCAAAGCTCATCACTAAGCTAATGATCCTGGGACAAAACACCTCCCTCTGCAACTGGATCCTGGAATTCTTGACTGGCCGCCCCCAGGTGGTAAGGGTAGGTAACAACTCATCCGCCACGCTGATTCTCAACACGGGGGCCCCTAATGGGTGCGTGCTCAGCCCTCTCCTGTACTCCAGGTTCACTCATTACTGCACGCCCAGGTACGACTCCAACACCATCATTAAGTTGGCTGATGACACAACACTGGTAGGCCTGATCACTGACAACGATGTGACAGCTCATAGGGAGATCAGAGACCTGACCGTGTGGTGCCAGGACAACAACCTCTCCATCAAATTGATCAAGACAAAGGAGATGATTTTGAACTACAGGAAAAGCAGGACCAAGCACACCCCCATTCACATCGATGGGGCTGTAGTGAAGCAGGTTGAGAGCTTCAAGTTCCTTGGCGTCCACATCACCAACAAATTAACCTTGTCCAAGACAGTCGTGAAGAGGGTACGACAAAACCTATTCCCCCTCCGGAAATTTGGCATGGGTCCTCAGATCCTCAAAGGTTTTACAGTTGCACCATCGAGAGCATCCTGACGGGTTGCATCACTGTCTGTTATGGCGCCTGCTCGGACTTCGACCACAAGGCACTACAGAGGGTAGTGCGTCCGGCCCAGTACATTACTGTGGACAAGCTTCCTGCCATCCAGGACCTCTATACCAGGCAGTGTCAGAGGAAGGCCATAAAAATTGTCAAAGACTCCAGCCATAGACTGTTCTCTCTGCTACCACACGGCAAGCGGTACCGGAACGCCAAGTCTAGGCACAAGAGGCTCCTAAATAGCTTCTACCTCCAAGCCATAAGACTCATGAACAGCTAATCAAATGGCTACCCAGACTATTTGCATTGCCCCCCCCCCCCACACACACACACACACACACACACAATCTCTGTTATTATCTATGCATAGTAACTGTAATAACTCTACCTACTGCCCTCGCACATTGACATTGACTCTGTACTGGTACAGATGTATGTAGCCCCTGCTGCTGCTCTTTAATCATTTCTTATCTCTTACTTTTTTTAAATTATTTTTTGGGGGAGGTATTTTCTTAAGACTGTATTGTTGGTTTTAAGGTCTTGTAAGTAAGCATTTCACGAAAGGTGAACCGTCAAACAGGCAAAGAATCGATACAGGACATAAGATCGTTGTATGTGTTAAATACAATTTGATTTGATTTAATTTAAGCACATTTTCACTCCTGAACTTATTTAGGCTTGCCATGAGAAAGTGTTTGAATACTTATTGACTCAAGACATTTCAGCTTTTCATTTTTAATTAATTTCACAAAAGTTTGACAAACAAAATTCCACATTTACATTATGGTGTATTGTGTGTGTAGATCAGTGGAACATAATCTGAGTTTTATCAATTTTAAATTCAGTGACGGGTCCTCCCAAGTGGTGCAGCAAGTGCTAGATGCCGGGCTGTGCCACAACCGGCTGTGGCTAGGAGTCCCATAGGACGGTGCACAATTGGCCTAGTGTCATCCGGGTTGGTGGAGGGTTTGGCCAGTGGGGCTTACTTGGCTCATCGCACTCTAGCGACTCCTTGTGGCGTGCCGGGTACCTGCAGTCAGACCCCAGTCACCGGTTGAACGGTATTTTCGTGATTTGCTTCCGGGTTAAGCTAGCTGGTGTTAAGGAGCACGGTTAGGCAGGTCGTGTTTCGGAGGACGCATGACTCCACCTTCGCCTCTCCCGAGCCCGTTGGGGAGTTGCAGCGATGAGACAAGATCAAAAATTGGGAAGAAAAAGGGAGTGAAATACAAAACAAAAGGTATATGAAGGCACTGTACATGTATGTCCTACACTGTGTTATTCTCATCAGGCACTTTGACCGAGACCTGGCTATGAATCTAACTCACAACCTTAATCTCCATCCTTAAATTGGCAGCCAGATAAAAAGTTATTGTCCCTGTCCCCGTGCCAACAGCTTTACAACATGCCATAAAGAGGGATGTTGGTGGGGCTGCTGTGGTGTTGGACCCACAACCACTATCTGGAACACAACGTTTATGGCAGCTAGCAAATTGCGAATAGTGATTTTCCTTTAAAAGCCCTGCAGAACATGGAAACGGTGTGTGTGTGTGTGTGTGTGTGTGTGTGTGTGTGTGTGTGTGTGTGTGTGTACTGTAAAGGCCCTGAGACTTTAATGACTGTGATTTGATGGCCGGCGTTCTTTAACAGGGGGGGGGGAGTTCTCTCTGTCTGCCAGAAGCTCTTCTCTTTTTATTTGTGAGAGTCTTCCAGTAACTGAATAATAAAACACTGCAGAGAGAGGCTTCAACCCAACACACCCCATCCCCTCCACGTATCAGTGCCATGATCATAACATTTCGTTAAACTGACATAAAGCTATAATAAACGTGTCACGACACCTGCTATAAACATGAATAACGGTTTATGAATCGTGATGATGAATGACAAGGCAGTTCTTCTCTGGCATGACAGGACACAGACATGCAGGCACAGTAGGGATATGAAGAGGCTGGGGTTATAGGTTTGGGCCTGGAAACAATGCTAGCTAATGCTAGCGCCAGGGCCAGGGTTGGGTATAATGCTATGGCAAGCAGCTAAAGTTGTGGGCCACTACACATTTGGATTTCAATATGTCTCTAACCCGTGTAATGTAGGTAGGTTGTTGAACACAGCTTGCGTGATGTGTGAATTCTCCTGAAGGGGGGGGGGGGGGAATAGCACAAGTCTTAGAGACACGGGTTAGAGACACGGGTTTAGCTCAACAGGCTAAAATAGTATTGGTATTGTGGGGTGTAGAGGACCAAGGTTCAAGCCCAGTTGGTTATGCACATACACACACACACACAGACCAAGGGGGTTTGTTTTTTCTAAGGCCACCTCACACTCTTCATGCTGTTAAAAGAGATTACATTTAAAAAATACCACAGACAGGATAATCAATCATTTGGGAAGTACAACACGTACACACAAACACACACACAAACACACACACACACACACACATGCACAGAGAGATAACGAAACACACACACACACACACACACTGTAGTGACTGCTGGCTGGCTGTGTCTGTTTGAGGGAATTGGACTCATAAATCAGCACTTGCCTGTCAGAAGGACTAACGTGAGGAGAGCGACAGTGTGTGTGTGTGTGTGTGTGTGTGTGTGTGTGTGTGTGTGTGTGTGTGTGTGATCTAAAAAATATTCAGTGATCTAACTGCACTATTCCTCCAGGACGACACAACAACAAAGAGAGGAGACGTAGCAACGTAACCATTATTATATCATCATATTTTCAACATTCCTTTGAATCTCCCTTCCTTCTTCATTCATTTATGATACCAGCAGCTTCATATTCGATTATGTTGGGGAGTGGACCGAACACACAGAGATGAGAAACCATCAAAGAAACCAAAACATTTCACCAATATGGCAGTTGATATTTGTGAAAAGCTTTGTGGCTAAGGACGTGCTTTGGTTGACAGTTAGTTTATGACTTGGACAGCTGAGGAGTGTAGTAAGATTATATGGTGCTGATGACAGTGATGATGGTGTGGCTTATAGGTATTTATACAACGAGTGTGTCTAATCCTGAACGCTGATTGGTTAAAACCGCATTTCAGCCGGTGTCTATTCCACGAGTTGGCACTGGCTAAATCTATGATGTTAAAATGCCTATTTACTTTGTTCCATCTGACTGCGCAATCCACTGTCTCATCAGCCCAGCCAGGCAATTTATGAACTTGATCTCCAATATAAAAGGCATCTATCTAGACATTGTCTCACATTTATTTTAGACTAACATTTTGTTTTCAACAGGAGAGATTTGTATAAACCTTGCTGTCTGTCTCTCCGACATTTGCAACATTGTTTCAATATTGAAATTTGATCTCATGCTGTCCCATCTTAATGAACTTGTTGGGAGTCGTCGCGAGACAGACAGGCAGCGTTTCTCAGCCAGTCAAAATCATGAATCAGCTGGCATCATTTTTATGGATATATACAAAAAAAGGTCAATTGAAAAAAGGTCAAACGAAACGCAGCTAATTTTCAGTCTTTCCAGCTTCAGTTTGAAGTGATTGTGCTGTAGCTGTGTTGTTGGCTAGTTCCTCTGAACATCAGTGTCCTGACAAGGGAGTACATTTTCTATGCTAGGTGAAATCGCGCCTCATTAGCTCATTGTTATGGATTTATCCAAATAAATGTCACTGGAAAACAGCTTAAACAAATGCAAATGCTGCAACTTTGCTGTTATTCTGGCTGCAATTTTTGACGTGACTGTAAGTTAGCCGTAGTTGGTTAGCAAGCAAGCAGAATAAGAACATTGTGGAATGGAACATTTTTAGAACGAACGACTGCGTCGCATCCATAGATACAGAACAAAAAGACTGAACGACTAGGTCGCGTCTCCAGCAACCCTAGATTTGTGTTGGGACTATATCTTGTGGAAGGATGAAAGAGTATGAATAAATGAATCAAAATAATGAGGATATATTGTCTCGGGCCTAACAACACCCATGCCAATATAGCCTCCAAACACCGGATTCTCGGGCATTACCACTTACGTAACTCCTCTGTCTCTGGTAATGTTAGCGTCCACAGCTATAGGCCTCCCACTCACATAGTCATCACACTGTAAAATACCAACTCCAAGCCAAATAAATGTACACATGAACACAATGTGGACACTGTACACACGTTCCATTTCTGACAGTGCAGGGATGTTCTAGATTTGTAGGAAGGCCATCCATAATATACAACCTTAGCCATGGTTGTATATGAAATAATAGTTCTGGGGGGTGGGGGGTTCTAAACTGACATATGAAATTGTTTTACGATGGTCATACTATGGATCATTTAGCTCTTTGGTTTGGAATTTTAGAACCCCTTTAGGTTTAAATAAATATATATTTGATCAAATATTGAATTTGGCTTTTACTACTATAGCACAGAGAAATGCTCTGAATAACACATTCATAAATGGCAAAAAAAAGACAGTCAAAAAATAAATCATAAGAAACAAGGGTCTGAAGTGTTTGTCCTATATCTAGGAGAAAGCTCAGGAAATATTGTCTGTTTTTTTTTTTTTTACACACATACTGTATTTGAGCCCTTTTTTGAGTAGTCACAAAACTACTCCCAAAAAGTGCATTCGGAATGTACACTTGACTTTTTCCACATTTTACATTACAGCCTTATTCAAAAATGATAAAATCGTTTTTTCCCTCATCAATCTACACACAACACCGCATAATGATGAAACAAAAATAGTTTTTAGACATTTTTGCAAATGTATAAAATAAAAAAAAACTGAAATAACACATTTACATAACTATTCAAACCTTTACTCTTTACTTTGTTGAAGCATGTTTGGCAGGAATTACAGCTTCGATTCTTCTTGGGTATGACGCTACAAGCTTGGCACACCTGTATTTGGGGAGTTTTCCCATTTTTCTCTGCAGGTCCTCTCAAGTTCAGGTTGGATGGGGAGCATCGCTAAACAGTTATTTTCAGGTCTCTTCA
Organism: Oncorhynchus mykiss; assembly: GCF_057628025.1. Classification (NCBI taxonomy): domain Eukaryota; kingdom Metazoa; phylum Chordata; class Actinopteri; order Salmoniformes; family Salmonidae; genus Oncorhynchus; species Oncorhynchus mykiss. The sequence goes on along the minus strand of NC_143050.1, from coordinate 35,167,131 downwards.
ACGATGTTCGATCGGGTTCAAGTCTGGGCACTGGCCGGGCCACTCAAGGATATTCAGAGACTTGTCCCAAAGCCACTCCTGCATTGTCTTGACTGTGAACTTAGGGTCGTTGTCCTGTTGGAAGGTGAACCGTTGCCCCATCTGAGGTCCTGAGCAATCTGGAGCAGGCTTTCATTAAGGATCTCTCTGTACTTTGCTCCATTCATCTGTCCCTCGATCCTGACCAGCCCTCCAATACCTGCACTGAAAAACATCCCCACAGCATGATGCTGCCACCACCATGCTTCACCGTAGGGATGGTGCCAGGTTTCCTACATATGTGATGCTTGGCATTCAAGACAAAGAGTTCAATCTTGCTTTCATCAGATCAGAAAATCTTGTTTCTCATGGTCTGATGGTCCTTTTGGTGCCTTTTGGCAAACTCCAAGCAGGCTGTCATGTGCCTTTTACTGAGGAGTGGCTTCCTTCTGGCCACTCTACCATAAAGGCCTGATTGGTGGAGTGCTTCAGAGATGGTTGTCCTTCTCCCATCTCCACAGACTAACTCTGGAGCTCTGTCAGAGTGGTCATCAGGTTCTTGGTCACCTCCCTGACTTAGGCCCTTCTCCCCCGATTGCTCAGTTTGTCCGGACTGCCAGCTCTAGGAAGAGTCTTACTGGTTCCAAACTTATTTCATTTAAGAATGATGGAGGCCACTGTGTTCTTGCAGACCTTCAATGCTGGATAAATGTTTTTGGTACCCTTCCCAGATCTGTGCCTCGGCACAATCCTGTCTCGGAACTCTACGGACAATTCCTTCGACCTCATGACTTGGTTTTTGCTCTAACATGCACTGTCAACTGTGCGACCTTTATATATACAGTTGTCTGTCTTTCCAAATCATGTCCAATTAATTACATTTACCACAGGTGGACTCCAATAAAGTTGAAGAAACATCTCAAGGATGATCAATGGAAACAAGATGCACATGAGCTCAATTTCAAGTTTCATAGCAAAGGGTCTGAATACTTATGTGAATAAGGTACTTCTGTTTTTTACTTTTAATACATTTGCAAACCTATTTTCACTCTGTCATTATGTAGTATTGTGTGTAGATTGATGAGGATTTTTTTTTATTTCATCTATTTTAGAACAAGGCTCTAATGTAAGAAAATGTGGAAAAATTCAAGGGGTCTGAATACCTTCCGAATGCACTATATTTCCATACATTCTTTTTATCCGGTCCCGGTTACCTTCATACGAGTCCACTGACACTTGTGGGTGTCATAGAGAAATATGGATACGACCATAGTGTTTTTGAGAGTCCTCCCCTTTCCACAAAGTGGTCATAATAGTTTCTAGGTCAAAACGTTCGTAATAGTTCCTAGGTCAAACAGTTCTCACGTATTTGTGAGAAGACCTATTTTCGGGATGTCTCACGGTCTCACTAACATCGCTTTAGCTCTGCCACCTTTCAGCTCTGATGTGTAAGTGCGCAGATGCAGTGGATTGAGACACATCGGCACAGTTAAAATGAGGGAAGATTTGTATTTTTTATGATCATTCTGTTGCAGCATATTCCATTCACCCAGCTCAATGTAACATTGATAGGTTTAGGCTACTACATGATACTTACATTTTCCCTGTACCCATCATGAGGTTGCTACAACCTAGCCTATGAATGAAAGTTTACAACGTAGGTGCACAAGTCGAGAGAATTGTGAGTAATCTAGGTGACAGACAGTGACACATTCGATACTGCCTTGCACACTCTTGCCTGCATCTAGCTGATCTAGGGTGTAATCATTAGTCCAACAGTTGCAAATGAGAGTTTCGATTGAACAAATTAATGTATGTTTATCCCCGTTTCGTTCCGTTTAAAAAAGTTTTTCAACAGAATAATTGCTGTGTAAATCTATGGAAGGGGGTGAGAACCATGAACCTCCTAGGTTTTGTATTGAAGGCAATGTACCAAGTGGAGGACAAAAGCTAGCTGTCCACCGGCTACACCATGGTACTACCCTACAGACTGCTGCTGAGGCTACTGTAGACCTTCATTGAAGAACAGTGTCTCTTAATCAGATATGGCAGCGGAGATCCATGAAATGTGCAAGAAGGGAACAGTGAAGACAGAGATGTCCAAATTACAAGTTAATTCATATACTGGGTTATTAATCCACCAATCGTACGCTAGTCTACTACAGTGAATTTAGGCAACCACCACCTGTGCTATGCAAGCCAGACGTGCGTTTTGTGCCAATGAATTGAAGTTGAACATTGCCAAATGTGTTAGTTTAATTAAATGTGCCTCTCTGTGTTGCCGAGTCCTCTCTAGCCACTTTGAACAACATGAACTTGCATTGACACTGCCTTCTCACAAGGAAATGACTGAAGCAGGTCGTAATGGTATTATTATTTTTTGATTTTATTCATTTCATCTTTATTTAACCTCTGCGCACCGAACCCGGGATGAAATTCGACAATATACGGTGATCGCTACATAAATAGTCATATTAAACATTCATGAAAATACAAGTGTCTCACATGTTTCGAAAGCCTAGAATCTTGCTAATCCAACTGCGTTGTCAGATTTAAAAAATGATTTACTGTGAAAGAATACGATGCGATTATCTGAGGATAGAGCCCCATAAAAAACAACTATTTCAACCAGCACAGGCGTAACATAATCACAAACTGCAATAAAATAAATAGTTTACCTTTGACGATCTTCCTCTGTTTGCAATCGCAATGCTCATTGTTACACAATGAATGGTCTTTTGTTTGATAAAATCCATTTTTATAGCCTAACACGAAACGTTTTGTGAACCGCTTGTGTCGTGAATTCCGTCTCATTCCATTTTCGACGACACATTCGATGTAAATACACACACTAAACGTGACTTTTCCAGTCATGTTTGGTTTCATTGCAATCAGCTGGTTTGTTTGTAACACAACCAAACCTGATGGGTCATTTCGCGGCACGTATTGACTGAAAGAAACCGATTTGAAGACAACAAGTAATGACATCATTGTGCACCAATGATATGACCGCTGTTTCGTTGATTGACTGTATTTTAATCCAATGACCACTGATCGTCTTGAAATCTAGCTGGGTAGATAGCCAATGAGCTGAGGTAAACGGCAATATGTAATGTTTATGTGTTGGAAGACCAACCCATGTAGTAAACTCCGGCGTAAAGAGGGTCATTCGCCATTGACGTTTCATACCGGAAGGAGCAACGCATGTTGCGCACAGTGTTGTTTTGGTAAAGCGCATCTTCAGCTGTTTATATATCAATCAGTATGGCGACTAAGTCGGGGAAAGCTAAATCTAAGTCTAGATATACAGATGCACACACAATTATAGAAGAAATTGATCGGGAAAGTGAGACAGAGATTGTTGGAGGACGATTCATTTAGCGATTCCCAAATGGAGGAATGTTTTTTTAACAGAGAGGACATTGTTTTGGACTGGTAAGTTCTTCTCATGCTAATGCTGTTGTTTGAAATTAATAATATAAAATATTAATTGTGATTTTTACATTTTTTTGTAGCAATATATAAAAATGTAATGTAATGAAATGTGAGATGCATGTGTCTGCCACCCCACCCCACCCCCACATGAAATAGCCTACTTGAGGCTGTTGAGGGGAGGGCAGGCCCACAACAATGGCCAAAGTGAAATGGAGACAGTAGATGGGCTATGTACAGGTGCAGTGATCTGTGAGCTGCTCTGACAGCTGGTGCTTAAAGCTAGTGAGGGAGATATGAGTCTCCAGCTTCAGAGATTTTTGAAGTTTGTTCCAGTCATTGGCAGCAGAGAACTGGAATTAAAGACGACCAAAGGAGGAATTGGCTTTGGGGATGACCAGGAGCGCGTGCTACGAGTAGGTGCTGCTATGGTGACCAGTGAGCTGAGATAAGGTGGGGCTTTACCTAGCAGAGACTTGTAGATAACCTGTAGCCAGTGGGTTTGGCGATGAGTATGAAGCGAGGGCCAACCAACGAGAGCGTACAGGTCGCAATGGTGGGTAGTGTATGGGGCTTTGGTGACAAAACGGATGGCACTGTGATAGACTGCATCCGGTTTGTTGAATAGAGTATTGGAGGCAATTTTAAAGATGACATCACCGAAGTCGAGGATCGATAGGATGGTCAGTTTTACGAGGGTATGTTTGGCAGCATGAGTGAAGGAAGCTTTGTTGCGATATAGGAAGCTGGAAGGAGAGTTTACAGTCTAACCAGACACCTAGGTATTTGTAGTTGTCCACATATTCCACAAGTCAGAGCCGTCCAGAGTAGTGACGGGCGAGCAGGTGCGGGCAGTGATCGGTTGAATAGCATGCATTTCGTTTTATTTGCGTTTAAGAGCAACTGGAGGCCACAGAAGGATTGAACCCTGTGGCACCCCCATAGAGACTGCCAGAGGTCCGGACAACAGGCCCTCCGATTTGACACACTGAACTCTATCAGAGAAGTAGTTGGTAAACCAGGCGAGGCAATCATTTGAGAAACCAAGGCTGTCGAGTCTGGCAATAAGAATGTGGTGATTGACAGAGTCGAAAGCCTTGGCCAGGTCAATGAATACGGCTGCACAGTAATGTCTCTTATGGCGGATATGATGTCGTTTAGGACCTTGAGCGTGGCTGAGGTGCACCCATGACCAGCTCTGAAACCAGATTGCATAGTGGAGAAGGTACGGTGGGATTCGAAATGGTCAGTAATCTGTTTGTTAACTTGGCTTTCGAAGACCTTAGAAAGACAGGGTAGGATAGATATAGGTCTGTAGCAGTTTGGGTCTAGAGTGTCTCTCCCATTGAAGAGGGGTATGACCGCGGCAGCTGCCCAATCTTTGGGAATCTCAGACGATACGAAAGAGAGGTTGACCAGGCAAGTAATATAGGGGTTGCAACAATTTCGGCAAATAAATTTAGAAAGAGAGGGTCCAGATTGTCTAGCCCGGCTGATTTGCAAGGGTCCAGATTTTGCAGCTCTTTCATAACATCAGCTATCTGGATTTGGGTGGAGAAATTGTGGGGGCTTTGGCGGGTTGCTGTGGAGGGTGCCGGGCAGTTGACCGGGGTAGGGGTAGCCAGGTGGAATGCATGGCCAGCCGTAAAGAAATGCTTATTGAAATTCTCAATTATAGTGGATTTATCAGTGGTGACAGTGTTTCCTAGCCTCAGAGCAGTGGGCAGCTGGGAGGAGGTGCTCTTATTCTCTATGGACTTTACAGTATCCCAGAACTTTTTTGAGCTAGTACTACAGGATGCAAATTTCTATTTGAAAAAGCTAGCCTTAGCTTTCCTAACTGCCTGTGCATATTTGTTCTTAATTTGCCTGAAAAGTTGCATATCACGGGGGCTGTTCGATGCTAATGCAGAACGCCACAGGATGTTTTTGTGTTGGTCAAGGGCAGACAGGTCTGGAGTGAACCAAGGACTATATCTACTACTAGTTCTAAATATTTTTTTTATCAATGTTCTTAAAATGTTATATTGCACCATATTTGCGTGACCCCATGTTCCATAGCATTGTCATAGAAAATATTAATGTTGTTTCCAATTACCAATCAGCATCTTCACCGTAAAATCATCTGCATATTGAACATTGAGATTGCCGAAAGGCCCGTCTCTTCGGCAAATGACAGGAGTGGCAAGGAGTGAAATGTTAGCTAATAAGACTGGTACACAGACTAACGCTATACCACAATAAACAGAGACTACTGAGCGCTTTTGACCAACAAAATCACAGGTTGCTGCGAAATTCTAGTCTGCGCTCTATCAGCACCATGGACAGCGACCTACACACTAATGCAAAGCCGTTGAAAACCTAAGCAGGCTAAGGAAGTCATTTTGCCATTCCATAACCGGGGTTTTTTCTGAAATGACGCCACTGGCTATCCTACCAAGATTTTTTATAAAAACCAAGCAGCTAGATTTTTCTTACCTTTTCAGAAAAGTTACAGCCTCATTGATGCTCTGTGGAACTTCCTGAGTAATCGATTATTCCATTCACCCCGAAATCTTCTTGTAAGATACCCCTCAAATGCCAGTTGGATTAGTGGAGCTTTCCTGGGCTGTAGCATGCTTCTTCTGTACTGACTGAACAAATTTGTCAAAGTGGAAAATTAGTTCTCGCATGTAGCTGTGGACGCCCGAAAATCATGTGTCAGTGCAGTGAGTATGGTCGGCATAGCGAAGAGAGTCACACAGCATTGTTGCAGGATATCAAGTGGGGTCGTCGTCGTTTGCTTGGAGCTGGAGGAGCGTCAGTGACACTTGGCACTGTGCCCAAATGGCTTGGAACTCGCTGTCACACCTCAGCTTCTCAATGCTCACCAACGCACTGCGGATCTCTTTGACTCCAGTGTAAAGATCCATTGCTTTTGCCTGGAGTCTTTTGTTTGGATGATCAATAAGACTGAGGATTCTGTGCACCATGGTGGCTTCAAACGTACAGCCAGGGTCCATCACTGCCTTCAGCAGCCCTCTAGCCTCAAGTCTTACTTCCATGTTGTACGAACGTGTGCATTCGATGTCAGATGGGAAGTTCACAATGCAGTCACAGCTTTTAACAACCACTGACACAATTTCTCAATCACACTCCACACTACCCTTTCCCACCTGGACAAAAGGAACACCTATGTGAGAATGCTGTCCATTGACTACAGCTCAGCATACAACACTATAGTACCCACAAAGCTCATTACTAAGCTTAGGACCTGGGACTAAACACTACCCTCTGCAACTGGATCCTGGACTATCTGACGGGCCGCCCACAGGTGGTAAGGATAGGCAACAACACATCTGCCATGCTGATCTTCAACATTGGGGCCTCTCAGTTGTGCGTGCTTAGTCCCCTCCTGTTCTCCCTGTTCACCCACAACTGCGTGGCCAAGCACAACTCCAACACCATCTTTAAGTTTGCTGAGAACACAACAGTGGTAGGCCTGATCACTGAAAATTATCAAACAGCCTATAGGGAGGCGTTCAGAGACCTGGCAGTGTGGTGCCGGGACAACAACCTCTCCCTCAATGTGGGCAAGACAGAGGCGCTGATTGTAGACTATAGGAAAAGGAGGGCTTAAAACGCCCCCATTAACATTGACAGGGCTGAAGTGGAGCGGGTTGAGAGTTTCAAGTTCCTTGGTGTCCACATCATATACAAACTATCATGGTCCAAACACGCAAAGACAGTTGTGAAGAGGACACAACAACACATTTTCCACCTCAGGAGACTGAAAAGATTTGGCATGGTTCCCCAGATTCTAGAGCTGCACCATCAAGAGCATCCTGACCGGTTGCATCACCACCTGGTATGGCAACTGCATGGTATCTGACCATAAGGTTCTACATATGGTAGTGCGTATGGCCAGTACATCAATGGGGCCAAGCTTCCTGACATCAAGGACCTACTGTTGAAGTCGGAAGTTTACATATACTTAGGTTGGAGTCATTCAAACTCGTTTTTCAACTAATACACACATTTCTTGTTAACAAACTATAGTTTTGGCTAGTCGGTTAGGACATCTACTTTGTGCATGACACAAGTAATTTTTCCAACAATTGTTTACAAATAGATTATTTCACTTATAATTCACTGTATCACAATTCCAGTGGGTCAGAAGTAAACATACACTGAGTTGACTGTGCCTTTAAACAGCTTGGAAAATTCCAGAAAAGTGTGTCATGGCTTTAGAAGCTTCTGATAGGCTAATTGACATCATTTGAGTCAATTGGAGGTGTACCTGTGGATGTATTTCAAGGCCTACCTCCAAACTCAGTGCCTCTTTGCTTGGCATCATGGGAAAACCAAAATAAATCAGCCAAGTCATCAGAAAAGAAGAAGCCACTGCTCCAAAACCGCCATAAAAAAAACAGACTACGGTTTGCAACTGCACATGGGGATGTCCTCTGGTCTGATGAAATTGTTTGGCCATAATGACCATCGTCATGTTTGTAGGAAAAAGGGGTAGGTTTACAAGCCGAAGAACACCATCCCAACCGTGAAGCACGGGGGTGGCAGCATCATGTTATGGGGGTGCTTTGCTGCAGGAGGGACTGATGCACTTCACAAAATAGATGGCATCATGAGGGAGGAAATTTATTTGGATATATTGAAGCAACATCTCAAGACATCAGTCAGGAGGTTAACTGTTAAGGATATGGCAGACATACGCCCCCTTTGGAGAGATTGGGTACCCCTAGTAAACTGGAAAAAAAATCTGTCAAAAATTGCTAATATATGCAAATAAAAATTATTATTGGATAGAAAACACTCTAAAGATTCTAAAACCGTTGGAATTATGTCTGTAAGTATAGCAGAACTCACAGGGCAGGCATTCTTCCAAACTAGTTTTTGTGGCCATGAAAGTTGGAGCAACTTTGACGTCATGGCCACCACCCTTCCCAACCAGTTATGATTCTGGGGACACTTTCTATCTCTTCCGCTAGATGTCCTCTTTCAGTAGAGCTTTGAATCGTTCAAATCGCGCGAGAATTGACCCTATGGGAGTGAAATTAGTGCGTGCCACGAGAGAATAGGCTGTGCGTATGGGCGCGAATTGGTCCCAGCCATTCCTTTGTTCCAGCACTCAGGAGAAGGGCAGACGATGGCCGATTGAATTGAAGTTTGTTTTGCGTGTCTAAAACATCATAAAGCTTGCTTCTGCACTTAGTTTGACCTGTTTAGTCGACATATAATATGTAATTTTGAAGTTTTGATGCGCAACTTTTCCGGACCAGAGGACGTTTTGGGTGCATTTCAGCTGATGTTATTAGCAGTAGCTAATACAAAGACGCAAGACTTGAAACCAAACGATGTATTGGGTAAGTATGAAGCCTTCCAGAACATTCTGAACGAAGACCATCGAAGGTAAGGGAATATTTATGCTTAAATCTGTGTTTCTGTTGACTCCAACATTACGTAGAAATGTAGCTTGGAACTGAGCGCTGTCTCAGCATATGGAATAGTGTGCGATTTCTGTAACGTTAAAAATAAATCTAACACAGCGGTTGCATAAAGAAGCAGTGTATCTTTCTAACTATATGTAGAACATGTATATTTAGTCAAAGTTTATGATGTCTATTTACGTTATCTTGCCGCGCTACATAGATTTCCTGCGGGCATTTTTGAGTAATTTCTGAACGTGAACTCACTGTAAATGGACATTTATGGATATAAATGGAATATTATTGAAAAAAAAAAATATGTACTGTGTAACATGTCATATTACTGTCATCTGATGAAGATTTTCAAAAGGTTAGTGAGCGATTTATTTTTTAATCCTGCGTTTGTTGATTGCATGTTTTGGCTATTCAAATGAGCTGTGTCTGGTGGTGGTTTTACATATATATGTGCTATGTTTTCGCCGTAAAACATTTTAGAAATCTGACTAGACTTGCTGGCTAGATGAACAAGGTGTTTATCTTTCATTTGAGCTATTGGACTTGTTAATGTGTGGAGGTTAAATATTTTTAAGAATATTTTTGCGTTTCATGCGCCACCGTTTCAGCTGAACGTGGGAGGGTTGATTCCCAATTGGGAACCAGTATCGTAGACAGGTTAAAGCTTGGTCGCAAATGGGTCTTCCAAATGGACAATGACCCCAAGCATACTTCCAAAGTTGTGGCAAAATGGCTTAAGGACAACAAGGTCAAGGTACTGGAGTGGCCATCACAAAGCCCTAACCTCAATCCTATAGAACATTTGTGGCCAGAACTGAAAAAGCATGTGCGAGCAAGGAGGCCTACAAACCTGACTTAGTTACAGTTCCTGCTCTGTCAGGAGGAATGGGCCAAAATTCCCCCCAATTCGCTACCAAATGCTAATTGAGTGTATGTGCTCTTCTGACCCACTGGGAATGTGATGAAAGAAATAAAAGCTGAAATAAATAATTCTCTCTACTATTTTTCTGACATTTCACACTCTTAAAATAACGTGGTGATCCTAACTGACCTAAGACATGGAATTTTTACTAGGACTAAATGTCAGGAATTGTGAAAAACTGAGTTTAAATGTATTTGGCTAAGGTGTATGTAAACTTCCGACTTCAATGGTATATGTTTCTCGCTCTCTCTGTGTTTCTCTCGCTCTGTTTCTCTCTGTGTTTCTCTCTCTCTCTGTGTGTTTTCTCTCTCTGTGTGTTTCTCTCTGTGGTTCTCTCTCTGTGTTTATCTCTATCTCTCTGTGTTTCTCTCACTCTGTTTCTCTCTGTGTTTCTCTCTCTCTGTTTCTTTCTCTGTGTGTTTTCTCTCTCTGTGTGTTTCTCTCTGTGGTTCTCTCTCTGTGTTTATCTCTATCTCTCTGTGTTTCTCTCTCTCTGTTTCTTTCTCTGTGTATTTTCTCTCTGTGTGTGTTTCTCTCTGTGGTTCTCTCTATGTGATTATCTCTATCTCTCTGTGTTTCTCTCTCTCTCTGTGTTTATCTCGATCTCTCTGTGTTTCTCTCCTCCCTCTCTCTCTGTGTTTCTCTCTATCTCTCTGTGTTTCTCTCTCTCTCTGTGTGTGTTTCTCTCTGTGGTTCTCTCTGAGTTTATCTCTATCGCTCTGTGTTTCTCTCTTTCTGTGTTTATCTCTATCTTTCTGTGTTTCTCTCTCTCCCTCTCTCTGTGTTTCTCTATCTCTCTCTGTGTGTTTTCTCTCTGTGTGTTTCTCTCTGTGGTTCTCTATCTGTGTTTATCTCTCTGTGTTTCTCTCTATCTTACTCTATGCTTTTCTTTCATCCAGGGCCTTTTCCACACCCTCTCATACCACTTCTTAACTCTCTCTCTCTCTTTCCTCTCTCTATCACTCCTCCTCATCCCCTGCTTGAGAGGGCTGTGTCAGCTGACAGATCAGAGTTGTCGTGGGCGACAGGACCTGGCATCTCCTTCCCTCCACCTGATCTCCTCTGTGTGTGTGTGTGCGTTGTGTGTGCGTACATGTGTGTGTGTGTGTGTGCGTGTGTACATGTGTCAGGGAGCTGTCGCTCGTCACTCTTCCTCTGACAGGTGATGGACAGCAAGGGGGAGTAGTGCTGTGACAGGATGACAGAGGAGACATCTATCTCTCTTTCTCTCCCTCCCTCTCGTTCTCTCCTTTCCTGTCCTCCGCCTCCCAGCTTTCCTCACTTTTTTTAATGCCTACTTGTCTGCTCTTTATATCCTTCTCTCTGGCTACGCTGTATTAATGATCGGGTTCAGTTAATGTTTTAAACAGTGCCATAACAGGGAGAAAAGTATGCATTATCTTTAATGATGTACAATATGAAAATTCATTATTAATCTGATAACATTTTACACTGAGACTTCTGTATTTTCAATTCCCTGAAAAATGTGTTTCTTCCTTTTGTAAAAAGGCACTTTCTTTCCCTCTTTATCTCACCTCTTTCCCCTGTCTGTCTCATCTCCCTTTACCCTCTCTGTCTCATGCCCTTTTCACTCTCTGTCTAATCCCCCTTTACCCTCTCTGTCTAATCCCCTTTCACCCTCTCTGTCTCATCTCCCTTTACCCTCTCTGTCTCATCCCCCTTTACCCTCTCTGTCTCATCCCCCTTTACCCTCTCTGTCTCATCCCCCTTTACCCTCTCTGTCTCATCCCCCTTTACCCTCTCTGTCTAATCCCCTTTCACACTCTCTGTCTCATCTCCCTTTACCCTCTCTGTCTCATCCCCCTTTACCCTCTCTGTCTCATCTCCCTTTACCCTCTCTGTCTCATCTCCCTTTTCCCTCTGTCTAATCCCCATTTACCATCTCTGTCTCATCTCCCCTTCTCCCTCTCTGTCTCATCTCCCTTTACCCTCTCTGTCTCATCTCCCTTTACCCTCTCTGTCTCATCTCCCTTCTCCCTCTCTGTCTCATCCCTCTTCACCCTCTCTGTCTCATCCCCCTTTATCCTCTCTGTCTCATCCCCATTTACCCTCTCTGTCTCATCCCCATTTACCCTCTCTGTCTCATCTCCCTTTACCCTCTCTGTCTCATCTCCCTTTACCCTCTCTGTCTCATCCCCATTTACCCTCTCTGTCTCATCTCCCTTTACCCTCTCTGTCTCATCTCCCTTTACCCTCTCTGTCTCATCCCCATTTACCCTCTCTGTCTCATCTCCCTTTACCCTCTCATCTCCCTTTACCCTCTCTGTCTCATCTCCCTTTACCCTCTCTGTCTCATCCCC